>NC_134792.1:13565163-13575163 GCF_046742065.1 Oratosquilla oratoria
GTCTGTTAGTTCTTTTTACATTCTTTTAAAATCCAATTTGCCATTCCACCTAGGCCATGCGATTGTCTGACATCGAGGTTCGTTATTTGATCCATAATTTCCTTCCGTGTTATTATTATTTTCTTCATGGGGGGGGGGGGGGATCAGTTATCCCTTCAACCCATTGTTGTATTTTTTCTCTAGTGAAAACAGACTTGAAGTGTTTGCACATAATTTCAGCCATTTCGGTATCTTCTGTGTATTATGTGTTCCCTTGGCGTAATTTTACTATTTCCTGTTTGTTTTTCAGTTTCCCATTTACATATCTATAGAAAAGTTTTGGTTGATCCTTACATTTTTCTATTATATCTTTCTCACAGTTCCATTTTTCTTCCCTGTGTATTTTTACATATTCGTTCCTGTAATTAACATACTTCTGCCATTTTTTAGATTTCATGCCTTTTCTCCATCTCTTCCAAGCTTTGTCTCTTCTATCCTTCGCTTCGCTGCACCTTCTATTAAACCAGCACTTAATGTACACCCTTTCCTGTTTTTGCTTTGGTACATATTTCTCCACTCCTTCTTTCTAGACCTTCATCAGAACCATCCATTTTTCTTCCGCTTGTGTTTCTTCTTTGTAGAAAATTTCCCAGTTTGCTTTAAGAAAAAAATTCTTAAGTTTCTCAAAGTCCGTTTTGCTATACATCAGTCTACCTTTCCTGTTTCTCATTTCTCTTCATATTTATTTCCCCCTCTAATTCTAACTCGAGTAATATGTGATCGCTTTTTGCAATTGGTGTCTTTTATTCAATCTTGTCTATTTCAGGTTCTGACGTATATATTAAATATAGTCTCGATGGTTCGTCATTATTTCTAAATCTAGTATTTTCCTTTACCCATTGTGTTATTGTATGTTCCATGGTTATGTCGAGTAATACATTTCCCCATTGATCCTCTCCACCTTTCACTGTCGTCTATTCCCAACATATTTCTTTACAATTAAAATCACCCATAAGTATTGCGTTACTTCCATTCATCAGCATCTCGTTTTTTGAAGATTTCGTATCATTTAACATTTTGTAGTAATCATTCTCTCTCTAAGACCCTGTTTTTTTGGGGGCACATAAGCCACTGCAATTTTCTGTTTTTCATGTCATTGTCTTCAACTCTTGTTGTGATCATCTCTACCCTGTCCACTCCATATGTAACTTTCGTCGCATTTATTTGTATTTTTTTCAACCAGGAACATGATTCCTTCACCTTGTTTCTCTTCCCCATTTCTAAGCCAGTGATTATGTAATCCATGTCCAATACTGCTTGGTACTAGAGGACCTTTTAACTTTGTCTTCACGATTTCCATAACATTTGGTTTAGCTTCTGAGAGGTAATCGTTAAGTTTGTTCAATCCTGAGATAAATCCATTTATATTAGTACAAACCGCGGGCTTCGCCCTCCCCGGCTTCGCCGGAGATTTGGCTGCGCAAACAGCGGCCTACGGCCGCAGATTTCCGCACTCTAATCCCTCGTTTTCCCCTTCGGCCTCGGGGCGGAACCCCAACACGAGATCCCCAGCACGAAGAAGAACGCGAAGAAGAACGCGAGGAAGAAGAACGCAAAGAAGAACGCGAAGAAGAACACGAAGTAGAATGCGAAGAAGAACGCGAAGAAGAACACGAAGTAGAATGCGAAGAAGAACGCAAAGAAGAACGCGAGGAAGAAGAAAGCGAGGAAGAAGAACGCGAAGAAGAACGCGAAGAAGATTGCGAAGAAGAACGCGAAGAAGAACGCGAAGAAGAACGCAAAGAAAAACGCGAAGAAGAACGCGAGGAAGAAGAAGAAGAAGAAGAAGAAGAAGAAGAACGCGAAGAAGAAGAAGAAGAAGAAGAAGAAGAAGAAGAAGAAGAAGAAGAAGAAGAAGAAGAACGCGAAGAAAAAGAAGAAAAAGAAGAAGAAGAAAAAGAAGAAGAAGAAGAAGAAGAACGCGAAGAACGCAAAGAAGAACGCGAAGAAGAAGAAGAATACCACCTGACCCCGACTTACCCAAGCGCTTTTTCAAGAATATTTTTAGGACAAATTGTCAAGGTAATTTTTTTTTTTTTTTTTTTTTTTTTTTTTTTAATAAAATTTTCAATATCATATCTAGCACTCTCCAATAGAACTGTCTTTTCTCGGTCTCCGTTCTCTTCTCGTTTTTTTTTTTTTTTTTTTTTTTTAAGCTTTATTTCTTAACGTCCTAATTCTTTTCTCTTTCCTCGTCACCCATGTCTCTTTTTAGCCATATATTTCTGGAATGCTCACTTTTTGCCCATTTTCTTGTTCTTGTTAAGATTTCTTCCACTGCCATTTGTGACCTTAATTTAACCTTTAGTAGCCGGCTTTTTCCTTCTACATATCCATCTCTGCACTTCCTCTATTTCCTTATCTATATCTTGTTAGCTATTTTGTGCTACTTTTAGAAAAAAAATTAGCCAATTCTTTGTCCTCCTTTTCTCTCAGGTACCAATTTTCGTTATTTTTTTTTTTTTCCTTTATACCATAAATTACTATACACTTTTTTCTACGTTATCTCTTACTAGGTTTTCTTTTTGTTTAATTACCTTGATAACTGTATCTTCGGCCTTCTCCTGCATCTGTGGTGAACTATTTCTTTGAAAATTACATTTTCTTCTTCCTTGTCTTTTTTTTTTTTTCAATCATTCCTAAATTTCTGTAATTAATTCTCCTATGCTTTTTCCCGCTTTCATGGTCATTGCCTTGATCTTTTTATCTACCTCTTTCCTTATGGTCTCATTATTTGTGTTTTCATTATTTTTCAATTTTTCGTTTTCACCTTTTAGTTCAGCCAATTCTTTTTTTAGTACACTAATCTCTTCTTTCATTTCATTTTTCATTTTCTTTAAGTCAGCCACTTCATTATTTAAGTCTTTATTAGTCTTTCATAGATAGCTTGTTTCTTCTTTCCATGCATTGTTCATATTTCTCAAATCCCTCTGTATATCAATAATTCTATTAAAGATTCTTCTTTCGTGCTTGGTGAATCCTGAAAAATTGCTTTCATCTCCATTGTCAAACAGGAACATTTTAGTTCCTCTTGGTGATCTGGGTTTATATTCTGCCTCACTCTTGTTCCGGTAACCGTCTCTGTGAATCTGTTTACGTTTGACCGTAACGAACGGCCTCCATTTTACCTCGATTTTACACTTTTAACGTTATGACTGACCATTTCGATTATTCACGAGCATTCCTCTTCCCATAAACTACACTTTAGGTATTCTATAATTAAAGCACTGTCCCAACTTTTTCGTAGGAGACGTCTTTTTCAGGAGCACCAAAATTATGCGTGTTACCACTATGACAAACGACGTGTGTGTGTGTGTGTGTGTGTGTATTTACCTAGTTGTATTCTACGGGGAGGGGAGCTATGCTCGTGTGTTCCGTCTTTGTATCTCGCATCATCTAGTTTGTTCTTAAATTCATGTATGGTGTTTGCACCCGCTATTGTTTCGTCCAATTTGTTACAGACATCCACCACTCTGTGGAAAGCTGATTTTTCATATCTTTCCTATAACTGTCCTTTTTGAGTTTCTTTCCATGTCCCTTTATTTTTATTTCTATCCCAATTTAATAAGTCTTCTCTATCAAGGACTTCCATGCCTTTCATAATTCTGTAAATGGCCAACAGATCACCTCTTTCTCTTTTTTGTTCCAGAGTTGGTAGTTCCAGTTTAGACAATCTTTGCTCATATGTCAGTATTGAAAGCGCTGGGGGCATCTTTGTCATTGCTCTTTGGATTCTTTCTATATTCCTTATATATATATATATATATATATATATATATATATATATATATATATATATATATATATATATATATATATATATACATACTTTTTTTTTACCATTTCCTCATCCAAGTAATTAAAAACCACCTTTATTTATCTTAGTAAATTGTAGGTTTCTCCGACTATGTTTATCTGCTTGTCTGGGGACATATCTTTGGTGATGATTGCTCCTAGGTCCTTTTCGAAACCAACTTTCTTTTCCTCCTTTGCACCGATTTTATATTGTCCTGATATTCTTTTTTGTATATGTTTTTTACTTTTTCCAAATTTCATTATACTAAATTTCTTAATGTTGAAGTCCACTTCCCACTTCTGACTTCATTCCTAGACCTTGTTCAGATCTCTCTGTAGCAATTCACAATCTTTTTCCGTACTTAATTTCTGTGATTTTCTGACATCAAGGTTCATTATTTGGTCCCTTATTTCTGTCACAATTATTTCTCTCATGGGGGGGGGGTGTCTTTCTCCCATTCCTTCTTTCCAATTGTGTACGTTTTCTTTAGTGAACACAGATATGAAATGTTTGTTCATAATTTAAGCCGTTTCTATATGCTCTGTGTATTCCATGTTCCCTTGATGTAGTTTTACATTTCCTGTTTATTTTTTAGTTTACCATTCACATATCTATATAATAATTTAGGTTGATCTTTACAGTTGTATATTATGTATTTTTCATAGTTCTTTTTTCTTCCCTGCGTATTTTTACATATTAATTTCTTAGTTTGATATATATTTCCCACTTTCCATTTTTTCTTTTTTCCATCTTTTCCAAGCTGTGTCTCTTCTATCTTTTTCCTCACTACATTTTTTGTTATATCAGCACTTAATGTACACATTTTCCTGTTTTTTTTATGTTTTGGTTGATGAAAGAGTATTAGGATGGTTTGGACACATGGAAAGAATGAGTGAAGAAAAAATAGTAAAGGAGGTATGGAAGGCAGATGTGGAGGGAGTGAACATGAGGGGACGTCCTAGGATGAGATGGATGGATGGGGTGAAGGGGGCTTTGGGGAAGAGGGGAATGTCTGTTGAGGAAGGATGGGAGAGGACAGAAGACAGGGGTAAATGGAGAATGGTTGTATATGGAAAATGTTGTGATGCATGAGGTGGAATGGACGGGGAAATGGGGGATGAGGTAGTGTGTGTGAGCAAAAATGTTGACACAGCCCGAAGGGATTTCTCCCCGTCTTCTCCTTTATATGGGGGGACGGAGAGGGGGGGTCGCCGATTTAATGAAGCGGCCTTGCTGTGGATGTGCTGTGTCCTGCGACACTGCTTCTGACCCAGGGCAGTGGCCAGGGTGCAGGGATGACCCGTCATCTAGGAGGTGCTAAGATGGGAGGGAGGGTGGAGGGGTGTGGAGTGTTTTCAGGGATGGACTGGGTGGGAATGATTTTATGCCTTGTCCTTTTTGGCTACCTCCCTGGTAAGGGGGAAAAATCCTTGGTATATGTATGTATGTATATATTTATCCACTCCTTCATTATAGATTTCTTTTAAAATCGTCCATTTCTCTTCCACCTATGTTTCTTCATTAAAGAATTTTCTCAACTCGCTTTTTTAAAGAATTTTCTAAGTTTCCCAAAATCCATTTTGTTATACATCAGTCTTCCTTTTCTGTGTTTCTCGTTTCTCCCCATATATATTTCCTCTTTTAGTTCGAGCTCAAGTAGTATGTGGTCACTCTTCCCAATTGGTGTCTTGTATTCCATTTTATCCACAATTTCAGGCTCTGATGTAAATATTAAATCTAGTATCGACGGTTCTTCGTTATTTCTATATCTGGTATTCTCTTTTACCAATTGGGTCATTGTGTATTCAATGGTCACGTCATGTTGTATGTTTCTCCAGAATGTAGGACAAAAGGTCCCCGGACAAAATGTCCTGAAATCTGCACCCCCGGGACAAAATGTCCCCAATATATAGGACAAAATGTCCCCATATATATTTTTTTCAACAAATATTGATTTTTATCAACTGTTTATACATTTTGGGTCATAGTTAATTGTGGTTTTATAACAACCCTTAAATTCAGGAGAATCTCTATATATAAACACAAAGTCCTTATCATAACACTCATCATTTGCATGGATAATTTTAGATCGTTACTGATAATTACGCCGAGATCTTTTTCACTACTCACTTTTGTTAACGAATTTCCAAAATAACTTGTAATCGTACTTACTGTTATTTTTACCTATGTGCATTACCTTGCATTTACTTGTTAAATTTCATTAGCCACTTTTCAGACCATTGCTGTAATTTATTTAAATCTTCATTCCGCAAATTATGAGTACAATTACAGCACACAATTATGCTTTATTGAACTTATATTGTATGCCTATAAAAAAAAATTAAAAAATCAAGTTAAAAACCAAAAATTCACCACTCACTTTTGTTAACGAATTTCCAAAATATCTTGTAATCGTACTTACTGTTATTTTTACCTATGTGCATTACCTCGTATTTACTTGTTAAATTTCATTAGCCACTTTTCAGACCATTGCTGTAATTTATTTAAATCTTCATTCCGCAAATTATGAGTACAATTACAGCACACAATTATGCTTTATTGAACTTATATTGTATGCCTATAAAAAAAATAAAAAATGAAGTTAAAAATCCAAAATTCACCAAAAAAACATATAAAGGAATAAAGTAAAACACATCTGACAAATTTTTAGAAAAAAAAAAAAAAAAAAAATTGAGGACATTTTGACCACTCACCTAGGCCGTTGGGGACATTTTGTCCCAGGGGTGCAGATTTCAGGATATTTTGTCCGGGGACCTTTTGTCCGGGCACCGTTTCTCCAAAGGTTCTCTCCAACCTTCACTGTCATCTCCCTTGTGTGTGTGTGTGTGTGTGTGTATTCACTTGGTCTTTTTTTTTGGATCACGTGTTGGTCGTGATCGACAGCTATTTCCCTCCTGGAAGAGAGCTCAGAGCTCGTAGGTCCGATCTATGGGTAATGCTATGACCTTGCACACACACACACCCCCAACTCCCCGCCCACGAGAGTTGGAGTAACACCCCTCAGCGCTGCGATACTGATATTATTTCAGCCCCGGGCGAGAGTCGAACCCGGACCTCCGTAGTGGCAGGCCAGAGCTCTAACCACAGCGCCATGTGTGTGTGTGTGTGTGTGTGCGTGCGTGTGTGTGTGTGTGTGTGTGTGTGTGTGTGTGTGTGTGTGTGTGTGTGTGTGTGTGTGTGTGTGTGTGTGTGTGTGTGTGTGTGTGTGTGTGTGTGGAGGTGAGGTGGTAAATGAAATATTAAGGCTAAAGCATGGAGTTTTATTCAGAACCAGACATTTCGACCTCTTGGTCCTTCTTCAGTGGACTGAAAATAGGAGAAAAATCACAATTCGTCCACAGCTTTCATTGTGATCTGACGGTCATGCGCAACCTCACCCCGATCTCATTTTCCCACACTCGCCAACCGCCAGCTGTGCGGACGTTTGTGCCCAGGGCATAATCCCTCCCCCCACACACGAGAATTTGTAGTGTTTTTGGTGACAATGTATGTCGTCTCCAAAGCTTTCCTTCTCTTTTTTTCCAGTTTTCTATGTAATACGTGGGCTTCTTTCCAATTCAGCAGATGATCTTTATCGATGTGAACCACTAGTGCATTGGATGTTCTGTGGTATCTCACATCCCTCTTGTGTTCTTCAAGTCTTCTGTCCAGGCCGCATGCTGTCTCACCGATGTAATCCTTCTCCTGTTTTCAGTTCACTGAAGAAGGCCGAAGAGGTCGAAACGTCTGGCTCTGAATAAAACTCCATACTCTAGTCTTAACGTTTCATTTGTCACCTCACCTCCATATTTTGCCAGTCATTGAATATATCGCACACACACACACACACACACACACACACACACACACACACAAACATACACACACACACACACACACATATATATATATATATATATATATATATATATATATATATATATATATATATATATATATATATATGCAATCAGTCACATCACCGTGATACGAAAATGCAAAATAACCACAGGAGAAGAGAAAATTGTAGACAGTAAGGGCTTTCGTACATTACATCTTCAGACTAAATGAAAGAGATACAGAGTTGTGTTTAAATGTATCGGGTAGCAACCGTAGGGGGGAGGGGGGAGACAATACAATGCGGGATGGGGGGTTGACCTTACCCCCATCGACCTGACCAACACATATAGTTCAATCTGGCGGGAACATCTTGTTCACCATTTGGGTTACCAATTTATAACATTCAAAATGTCCATAGCTTAAGTTTATATTTTTTATCAAAAGTGTCTGATATTAAGCATGATTCTGTTATATTCCTTTCATGTAGCTTCTTCCCTTTGGCTAAAATTGCTGCATTATTTCAACACAAAGCAGTATACAACCATCATATTTATTGGTCTAAAGCAGTGGTTCTTAACCCCTGGGTCGCGACCCAAATTTGGGTCGCCAAGCCATTTTATTGGGTCGCTAAGGGTTTGCAGAAAATAATTATTTTCCCACTACAAATATATTATAATTATATACTGTAATAATTAAAATACATGATGCCTAGTTTTAGGATTCTAAGCAGACCATGATTAAATAAAAACTCCAAAGCAGAAAATTTATTTGAAGTGTTTTGAAATTTCAATGTAAAACCGACAATATCTATGTAGGCTTGGGTCGCGATGCTTGATTTGTGCAAAATTTTGGGTCGCTGCCAAAAAAGGTTAAGAACCACTGGTCTAAAGCAACAATTTTAGCCAAAGGGAAGAACCTACATGAAAAGAATATAATAGAATCGTGCTTAATATCAGCCACTTTTGATAAAAATATAAACTTAAGCTATGGACATTTTAAATGCAATAAATTGGTAACCCAAGATGTTCCCGCCAGATTGAACCATATGTGTTGGTTAGGTCGATGGAGGTAAGGTCAACCCCCCCCCCCCCACCCGCATTGTATTGTCTCCCCCTTCCCCCCTACGGTTGCTACCTCATACCATTTAAATACAACTCTGTATCTCTTTCATTTACTCTGAAGATGTAATATACGAAAGTACTTACTGTCTACAAGTTTCTCTTCTCCTGAGGTTATTTTGCATATATATATATATATATATATATATATATATATATATATATATATATATATATATATATATATATGTATATATATACATATATATATATGTATATATATATATACATGTGTATGTATATATATACTGTATATATATATATATATATATATATATATATATACAGTATATATATACATACACATGTATATATGTATATATATATATATATATATATATATATATATATATGTATATATATGTATGCATATATATCTATATATATATATATATATATATATATATATATATATATATATACATATATATATATGCGAAATAACCACAGAAAAGAAACTTGTAGACAGTAAGTACTTTCGTATATTACATTTTCAGAGTAAATGAAAGAGATACAGAATTGTATTTAAATGTATCATGTAGCAACCGTAAGGGGGAGAGGGGAGACAATACAATGCGGGTGGGGGGGGGGTTGACCTTACCCCCATCGATCTGACCAACACATATAGTTCAATCTGGCGGGAACATCTTGTATATATGTATATGTATACACACACACATATATATATATATATATATATATATATATATATATATATATATATATATATATATATACAAAGAAATCACAAAACACACGTGATAAACTATTTTTGCAGAAACCACCGGGAAATTGAAAAAACAGATACCGAACGTTTTCGTCTATTTAGACATTTTCAAAGGTACAAAAAAGCAATACAGAAAGAAACAATAAATACATAAGAAGACAAGGATACTCGGAGAGGTCCCATGTTACATTTTATCACAAACAATTTTGCCAATAATAAAATTGTCCAATTTAAATAAACCCAAACTCAAGTTCATGTTATTTCAAAAATTTCTTTTTATAAAACAAGATTCAATAATATTTCTTTCTATAATATTATTACAAGAAGTAATTATTTTAGAATTTCCCCAGTCAATATTATGACCATAATCTCTTTGGTGGACAAATAATCCACTGGACACTTGCCCCGTTCTAATACTATATTTATGTTGGCCTATTCTTTTTTCTAAGCCTTTGCCTGTTTGGCCTATATAAATAAAAT
>NC_134792.1:13580163-13582663 GCF_046742065.1 Oratosquilla oratoria
AATAAGGGAATGTCTGTTGAGGAAGGAAGGTAGAAGACAGAAGATAAGGGTGAACGGAGAATGGTTGTGTATGGATGATGCTGTGAAGAATGGAAGGAGGTGAGTGGGGATGGGGGTAAAGGAGTATGTGTCTCTTGTTATGCATGAGGAAACGGAGAGGAGGGGTCGCCGATTAAATGAAGCGGCCCTGCTGTGGATGTGCTTTGTCTTGCTACATTGCTTTTGACCCAGAGGAGTGGGTGAGGTGCAGGAATGACCCGTCATCCAGGAGGAGCCAAGAAAAGAAGGACGGAGGGGTGGTGAATGGGAATGGAGCAAGTGGGGGTGAAACGGATTTATGCCTTTGACTTTGGCTACCTCCCTTGTTAGGGGGAAAAGCCCTTGGTATGTGTATATATATATATATATATATGTGTGTGTATGTGTGTGTGTGTGTGTGTGTGTGTGTGTGTGTGTGTGTGTGTGTGTGTGTGCGTGTGTGTGCGTGTGTGTGTATATATATATATGTATATATATATATATATATATATATATATATATATATATATATATTCGTAAATAGCTGGAGTCCAGGAACCATTATTATGGGGGAAAGCATACGCTGGACTCGACGTTCGTCAATTTATTCCGACGTTTCGAACCCTGTCCGGGGTTCGTCTTCAGGGTAATACAGTGGTAGCAATGGAAATGTACATAAATCAGGGGAATTTGGTACACTGGGACAGGTCTCCACAGTATCAAAAACACAAATGAGAAACAAATATAAACAAAACTATAAAATAACAGGTGCAATACTTCCTTGAAAACTTTCACCGAGTTCACCATAGAAAAATATGTATATATATATATATAAAGAAAATATAATGAAAGTTGTAAGGATTCACCCCGCTACCGATGGGTCGCACCACTGTGCACTCCCGTGGAACAAATGTCCCGCGTAGCATGTATATCACGAATAAAAGAAATTGGAACAAGAACACAAAATCCATCAATATCATAAACATACAAAAAGGAAGAGTACACATTGAAATAAATAAGAAAAGCAGTATGAAAAAAATGCCCCCCAAGATTGGGCATAAAGGCTGTACGACGTGGCATGCCACAACGGTACGCGGAACAAAAGTCATGTAACGCATGCCACCACCGTTAGTAAATTTCATAAATAAATAAAATTACAACATAAAAATGAAAATAAAATGGAATGATACAAAACACATCAAGAAACACACTACCGTCATGTCGAAACAAAAACAAATAAAACACACAACATAAACATATTAAGAAGTAAGCTTCTTCTCCAGCCTATCCTTCGCCCCCTTATAAATTGGGTTTAAAGTGATGCACCTATTGACACTATTATCATCACTTGACCAAGCTTCCAAGAATAACCTAGTGCTTTTTCCACTACCTCCGTATTTCACTTCCGCGTTTTGCCAGTCCATTTCGTGTCCCGTTTCCTCGCAGTGTCTTGAGACGGCCGAACTCATGTCCTTTCTACTAACAGCCCTCTGGTGTTCTATCAGTCTTGTCGCCAATTTCTTGCTCGTTTCCCCAACATAATGTGTCTCGCAGTCCTTGCACCTAATATCGTAAACCACCCCTATTCGGTCCGTTTGGCTCACAGTGTCCTTAACTTTGGTCAGGGCCCTATGTAGAGTGTTCCTCGGTTTGTGTGCTATTTCAACACCGTGTTTCCTTAGCAGTCTGGCCGCTACCTCAGAAGCCCCTTTCAAGTAAGGGACCGTGACCCGCGTCGCGTCCGGTCGTCTGTCGTCCATCCTTCCCCTCTGTTGTCGTGCCGTCCACCTTTTTACCACCGAATTCGGGTAGCCGTTGTCCCTAAATACCATTTTCAGGTGACTCCTCTCCTTCTTCTTGCTATCTTCCGTGGAACACACCTTTTCCACCCTAGACCACAGAGTCTTAATCACACTTCTTTTGTGGGTGGCCGGATGACAGCTGCCATAGTCCAGAAGTCGGTCTGTATGGGTGTCCTTTCTATAAACCCCCGTCATCAGTGTGGACCCGCTTCTCGTCACCATGACATCCAGGAATGGCAATTGGCCGTTCTCTTCTTTCTCCATCTCGAACTGGATGGCTTCATTCTTTGTATTCAGTCGCTCGAAGAAAGGTCCCACGTCTTCTTTATTCATAACGACAAAAACGTCATCCACGTACCTTACCCATAACTTCAATGAAGGTGGCGCATCCTCCAATACCTCCTCCTCGTAGCGCTGCATAGCCATTTCCGCCAAAACCACCGAGATTGGAGAGCCCATAGGCGTCCCAACCTTTTGATGAAATATTTTGTCCCTGAACTTGAAAAAGGTTGAGTCCAAACACAAATCGACGAGTCCCATCAATTCCTTAGCCGTCAGTTTTGACTTATCTAGGAATTCGAGGTTACTCTCCATCGTTGACATAGCAGCCTGCCTTATTAGACCCTGTGGTAATGACGTGAACATGGCTTTGACATCAAACGACACCAAGCAATCATCCT
>NC_134792.1:13587663-13590163 GCF_046742065.1 Oratosquilla oratoria
TCAGCGTAGTATGCACCAAGATCGAGAGACTATAAGGTCTGCTCGCGCGCATGTTGTGACGTCATCTGAAGGGGAGCCCACAGAGAAAATGGTGAAAACGTAAGTGAAAATGTTAGGTAAAAGAGAAAACGTACAGGCACCACAGAGTTTCTGGGAGACTTACCTATTTCATATTCTGCAACCGTTAAAATGGGGGTTTCATTTTGGAAAAATGTTCTTGTGGTTTATCTTTGACATATCTAATAAAGCAACAGACGATGCAGTTAAAACTGGTGATTGACGTAAACGCCATCTAGTGAGAGAGCCGCACAGTAAAATGTATGTGGACGATGCGGCTCTCCGTGAGCTTTCCCGTCTTTCCTATATAGTCTTTGGGCCAAGCACTTCTAGTGACGTCAATGCGCAAACGACCTAAATACTGGATAGCTGTTGAGTAGACCTTGTATTCTCTCGATCTTGGTATGCACTGTCGTATCCATTACAGGGTATTTTGTAGACGATGCTATTGTCACGGTTCGTCTTGGTTTTGTTCTTTGTGATTAAGTGTCCTATTTTCTTTCCTGTGTCATTTACTATAATGAGTCCTGTCTGTCTCAGCGTCTTGGAAAGCATGTGAGAGAGGTCAGAGTTAGGAACCACGAGGTATCGTAAATCCGGCCTCTTTTCATTTTCTTTTCTCTGTCTGTTTTTAATTGGTTTCCATAATGATGTCCCTAGTATGCCCTCTGGGTATTTTAGGTTCCTGAATGCAGTGGTTATGTATTTAATTTCCTCCTGTAAATATTCCTCGCTGCATATTCTAAGAGCCCTAAGATAAAACCCAATCATGACTCCTGATTTAATCTTTTCATCATGTGCACTAAATAGATAGAGTCTATTTGGATGCCTGCTTTAGATAATGTTTTGGTCATGGCTTTTATTGAAGCTTTGTCACTTTTTGGTCTTGCGTAAATTTCTTCCGCTTTTTTTCTCAATTTGGATAGTAATCCCGCTGGATACATAAGTTTACGGAAGACATTAAACATGTAGGACATCTCCTCTTCTATATATTCTTTGTTGCATATCCTCAATGCTCTCAGATAGAAACCAAATACCACTCCTGATTTTGTGCGTGTGCTGTGATGGGATAAGTAGTGTATGAGGTCATCTTTGTTCGTGGGTTTTCTGTATACTGAAAACTTTACATTCGTTTCGCCCCGATGGATAACAGTGTCTAGGAATGGTAATTTGTTGTCTTTTTCTCAATCTACATTGTGAACTGGATGTCTTTGTTCACTTCGTTAAGCATGCGGAGCTTATTGTTCACATCTGTTCCCTCGGGCACCACCACCAACACGTCATCAACGTATCGGAACCAATGTGAGCCTCTTCCTATTAAGCGAATAAATTTGTCCTCCTCTAGTGTTTCCATAAAAAGATAAGCCATAACAGCACTTAATGGTGAACCCATAGCCAGTCCTCGATGCTGTTTAAACTCTTGGCCCTCAAACACAAAGGCACCAAAGTTCACACACAGAGACACCAATTCTATATAGTCTGTTTTTCTGACTGGTAAGTCGCTGTCATTCACAGAATTTATAACCCTCTTTAACGCCTCAATGGCCCCCTCAATACTTACGTTGGTAAACAACGCTGTCACGTCGTAGCTAGCTAACTTTTTTCTCTCAAAGTTAACTTTTTCGAGGCGTCCAATCAGATCCGACGAGTTGGGTAGGTGGGCGTTGCTTATTGTTCCTAGTAGTGCAGAAAGGGGCTTTGCGAGTTGTTTTGCTTGGCGATGCGGGGCGCTGTGTATCCCTGAAGTGATGGGTCTCATTGGAATACCAGCTTTGTGTATCTTCGGTATTCCTCTCATTCTGGGTGGTTTTGGGACCTCTTCCAGAAGTCCTAATTTCTCTTTTCCTTTCTTAGTCTTGGATAGAATCTTCCTTGCCTTCTTTTTGAACTCGTCGGCCTCCTGTTGTGCGAAGCCGGTGGGCATCTTGTATGTGTTTCCATCGTTTAATAGCTCATGCATCTTCTCAATGTAGCTACTTTTGTTCATTAACACGATTCCACCCCCTTTATCCGCTTGTGTTATTATGATGCCCGTTCGTCTGCTGAGATCTTCTAAAGCCTTCATGAATGGCAGACTACATTCGTTGATGTTCGCTAGGGCGTAGTAGCAGGAAATCACACCTTGTTTAAACCCTTTTTCCACGTCCTTTTCGTCCCATTTGTAGTTCTTGTTGATACACTACTTATCCCATCACAGCACACGCACAAAATCAGGAGTGGTAATTGGTTTCTATCTGAGAGCATTGAGGATATGCAACAAAGAATATACATATTTAATGTCTTCCGTAAACTTATGTTTCCAGCGGGATTACTATCCAAATTGAGAAAAAAAGCGGAAGAAATTTACGCAAGACCAAAAAGTGACAAAGCTTCAATAAAATATCTAGTGGTACCATTCGCAAAGGAAGCAAAAGCCATGACCAAAACATTATCTAAAGCAGGT
>NC_134792.1:13597663-13607663 GCF_046742065.1 Oratosquilla oratoria
ATCGGAGCTTTGTAATCAATTTTATCGACAATTTCAGGCTCTGATGGTTCTTCACTACCTCGGTATCTGGTATTTTCCTTTATCCTCTGAGTCATTGTGTGTTTGATGGTCATGTCGAGCAGGACGTTGCCCCAACATTTCCTCCCAAAATATCTCTTTTGAATTAAAGTCACCCATAATTACTGTATTTCCTCTGTCCTTCATTATATTAGTTAATTCATATTTTGTATCTTCTAATATTTTGGAATGATCACTTTCTGTCCAGGACTTTGTTTTGGGGGGCACATACACCACTACAAATTTTCTACTCTTCATATGTTTGCTTTCAACTTGTATCGTAATTGATTCTACATGATTTTTTCCTTCGGTTATTTTATTACGCTTAAATCTTTATTAGTCAAAATTAATACACCACCACCCTGTTTATTCTTTCTATTTTTGTCCAGCAGTTGTATAAACCTTGTCCCACAGTGTTGGGTGGTGAAGTACACTTTAATTTAGTTTCCCCTATTCCCATTATGTCTGGTTTTTCTAAGGCCAGATAATCATTTAATTCATTCATTCCTGAAGTTATTCTATCTATATTGGTATAAGCTATTTTCAATTTCCTTTCTCCTCGTCTTTTTAGTCTGCTTTCTTTCCTTTTTCCTTATATACCATTTTCTCAGCCTCAGGTCTACCACTCTCCAAAAAAATCGTATTTTTCAGTTTCAGTTCTTTTTTAGTTTTTTTTTTTTATTCGCTTCGTTTCTAAGTTGTTTTTTCTTCTTCACTCATTTCTTTTCTCATCCATATATTCTTGTAATATTCACTATTTGCTAATTTCATTGTTCTGGATAGTACTTCCTCGGCAATTGTTTGAGATCTAAGCTTTACTTTCAGTGGCCTGTATTGTTTTTCTTTAGAGTATCTGCCCATCCTATAGGTCTCCTCGATTTCCCTATCCAAACCTTGTCCTTCCGCTTGTAATTCTTTCAGAATTTCCTTAGCGATCTCTTTCTCCTCTTTTCCCTCTGATATCTGGGTACATCATGCTTCTCTTTAATGCCATAGATTACAATGCATCTTTTTTATCCACTGTGTTCCTAATTTACCTTTCTTTAATTTCTTGGATCACCGTTTCCTTGGTATTTTCCTTGACCTGTTGCTCCCTTATTTCTTTAAGGGATACTTTTTGACATTCCTGTTCAACTTTCCACTGTTTCTTTGTTTCCTGTAGGTCATTTTCTTTGATTTTTTTTCTTCCACCTTTCCAGTCACTGCTTTCATCTGATCTTTTATCTCCTTTTTTAACACCTCCTTCCTATTTATATCTTCATTTTAAACCTTTCATTTTCTCCCCTTAATTTAATTCCTTTTTTAAGTCATCTATCTCCCTATTATTCTCTTCATTGGCTTTCCTTAGCATAGCTACTTCTTTGTACATTATTTTATACTCACTTTTGAGCTCTATTAAATCATCCAAAATGTAATCATATTTCTATACCTGGGCTCTCTATCCATTTCTAACCCTCTATGCATAATATTTCCTTCCCCTTCAAACCCCGAAAAAAAACTCTTTCAAACCTTTGGTATTCCCTTGGTGCTTGAGAAAGACACGTCTTCTTTCGAATTACACCAAGTGGAGTCCCGCTTTTGTATCTCTCCGCATCCAGTTTGTTCTTAAAATCTTGTATAGTTTTGGCACTTACTGTTTCTCCGTTTAGTTTGTTCAAGACATCAATCACTCTATGTGGAAAGCTATTCTTTTTCAAATTTCTTCTGTAACTGTCTTTCTTTAGCTTTTTTTAGTGTCCTCTTGTTTCTCTTCTGTTCCATTTTAATAAGTCGTCTCAATCGAGAATTTCCATCCCTTTTATAATTCTGTAAATGGCCAACAAATCACCTTTTTCTCTACTCTGTTCCAGTGTTGATAGTGGTAATTCACCCAATCTTTGTTCGTATGTCAAATTTGAGTGTAGGTGCCATTTTTGTCGCTGCTCTTTGAATCCTTTCTATTTTCTTTATTTTTCTTTTGTACTATGTGCCCATAGTGTTGCAGCATGCTCCAATTTAGGTCTTATCAGTGTAATTAATATTTTCTTTATCCATGTAGTCGAAGGTCACTTTCATTGATCTTAATAAGTTCAAAGTCTCTAAAACTAGTTTGCTGACATGTTTATCAGGTGTCAAGTGATTTGAGATAATTACTCCAAGGTCCCTTTCTGAGTCGATTTTTTTTACTTGCTTTGTACCAATCTTATATTGACCTGATATTCTATATTTGCTTTTTCCAAATTCCATTATACTCCATTTCTTAATGTTAAAATTCACTTCATACATCTGAATCCATTTCAATATTTACACACACACACACACACACACACACACACACACACACACACACACACACACACACACACACACACACACACACACATATATATATATATATATATATATATATATATATATATATATATATATATATATATATATATATATATGTGTGTGTGTGTGTGTGTGTGTGTGTGTGTGTGTGTGTGGGTGTGGGTGTGTGTGTGGGTGTGTGTGGGGGGGTGTGTGTGTATATATATATAATGTATATATATATATATATATATATATATACATATATATATATACATATATATGTGTACATATATATACATGTATACATATGTGCATATATATATATATATATATATATATATGTATATATATACATATATGTGTACATATATATACATGTATACTAGTAAAGGGGGGAGCAGATTCTCAGTAATACACGTGGAGTTGGCTGTCGTTTTTAACTCCACATGTATACATATGTGCATATATATATATATATATATATATATATATATATATATACAGTATATATATATATACATACATATGTGTACATATATATACATGTATACATATGTAATATATATATATATATATATGTTACAGTGAATCTGTAAAATCAGGGAATATATATATTCTCTGATATTTTCAGGGAATGTGTATAATGTCTGATTCACTCGGGGAATATGTATATTCCCTAAAATTTTCAGGGTATATACATATTCCCTGAAATTTGGACCTTATTATTATACAGATTCCCTGAATCATATTTAGAATGATAGAACAAAGGAAAAAACGAATAAACACATGGGTACAATTATCTAATTTATCTATTACATAAATAAAACTAGTCACAAAACAGTCAATATTTAAAACATCCAAAATCAAGCTAATGAAATTAATTATGAGCGGTAATACAGTTACTATCTCAGTAAAAAGTAAAAATTGTCAGTCACAAACTGGTTAATAGTTAGAACATCGCCTTATTTTCACGATGCAGGCTTGAATGGCATCGTGACCCGACCGAACCATCGCAGGACTCACGCTAAATACCTTCCCCCGGCACCCCCACCCTCAATCCCCAAGACCGGACGAAGTTTCAGTCGCTAGTCACACGCCATCTTTGCTAGTGTCAACATCGTAGAACTCCCGCTAATTACCTTCCCCCAACCCCCCGCTGACCCCCAAGGCCAGACAAAGTTTCAGTCGCTAGTTACACGCCATCTGTGCTTGTGTCAACACCATGGCAAATCCAACTGAGTGTGATTTAGAAGCATTTTTTCGGGAAGAGTTATTGAAAAGATATGCACTGAAGAAATCTGTCTTGCTTCCGAAAGAGCAATATAATAAGATTATTGCAGAGCTGACAGTAACTGACACGTCAGCCAAAAAAAAAACCTCAAGAATACTATTTGCTGAAGAAGTATGAGGTTCTTAAGTGTGGTGATGTTCTCAAGTTGATTAGAAGACGGAATGCCAATGAGGAGCCAATTTATTTTGCTAAATTGGAGGATACGTACGATATTATTAAGCGTGCTCACATTGCAACTGGCCACGGAGGTCGCGATAAGATGGTGAAGGAATTAACCAAAAAATATGCCAATATTACGCATGACGCCATATCAATTTACAAATCACTGTGCATCGAATGTCAACGTAAACGTAAACGGCCAACAACTAAAGGGACTGTTGTTCGACCAATTCTGACAAAAAACTTTGGTTCCAGGTCACAGGTTGACCTTGTTGACATGCAGTCAATGAAGCAAGGCAACTATAAATGGATAATGGTTTACCAAGACCACCTTACAAAGTTCTGTGTCTTGAGACCTCTCACATCAAAACGTGCTGCGGAGGTTGCTTATCAGCTTTTGGATATTTTTCTTTTACTTGGCGCACCAGAAATTTTACAGAGTGACAATGGATTGGAGTTTACTGCTAGTGTTATAACTGTAGTGTTATAACTGTAGAACCACCTGTCGAACCAACATCTGTCGAACCACCTGCTGTAGAACCACCTTCAGTCGAACCACCTGCTGTTAAACCACCTTTCGAATCAACATCTGTTGAACCACCTTCTGTCAAACCACCTTCTGTCGAACCACCTGCTGTAGAACCACCTGTCGAGCCAACATCTGTCGAACCAGATGCTGTAGAACCACCTTCTATCGAACCACCTACTGTAGAACCGCCTGTCGAACCAACATCTGAAGAACCACCTTCTGTCGAGCCACCTGCTGTAGAACCACCTGTCGAACCAACATCTGTTGAACCACCTTCTGTCAAACCAACTTCTGTCGAACCAACATCACCACTCTCCGTTCGTCAAAACAATATTATTTCTCAGCGAAAACGTGCGTACGAAGCTAAACTTTCACAAGCTGAACGTATGATTAAACGAAGTCGTCGTATTATGGACCGTGGAAACGTCGGGAATAATGTTACGATTCCGATACCAATGGTGAATAGGAGTCTTGGTGATCCAAGGAATATCATGGGAATGATAGTGGACATTGACGAAAATGATAATTACAAGATTGCAGTGAAAAGTGGGATACTGAGTGGGAAGTATACCAGGAATCAATTTGATTTATGTACGTATGAACTGTACTCCGAAGACGATGTGACAACCGATAGGATTGTGTCTCTTCGATCTGCTGTACAGCAAGAGTCGAAGTCAGGTGGCCAAGGTTTCGCCAAATGTAACTGTGCCGGTTCAAAACGTTGCCAAACAAATCGATGTAAATGTTTCAAGCTCAAGGTTAAATGCAACTCACGGTGCCATTCAAGCCTGCATTGTGAAAACAGGGCGATGTTGTAACTATTGATTATTTTGTGACTGACAAGTTTTACTTTTTATTGATTTAATAACTATATTACCATTCATAATTAATTTCATTAGCTTGACTTTGGAGGTTTTAAATACTTACTGTTTTGTGACTAGTTTTATTTATCTGATAAATTAGATAATTGTATCCGTGTGTTTATTCGTTTTTTTCCTTTGCCTTGTCATTCTAAATATGATTCAGGGAATCTGTATAATTATAAGGCCCAAATTTCAGCTTGATTTTGGAGGTTTTAAATATTGACTGTTTTGTGACTAGTTTTATTTATCTGATAAATAAATTAGATAATTGTATCCATGTGTTTATTCGTTTTTTCCTTTGTTCTGTCATTCTAAATATGATTCAGGAAATCTGTATAATAATAAGGTCCAAATTTCAGGGAATATGTATATACCCTGAAAATTTTAGGGAATATACATATTCCCCGAGTGAATCAGACATTATACACATTCCCTGAAAATATCAGGGAATATATATATTCCCTGATTTTACAGATTCACTGTAACACACACACACACACACACATATATATATATATATATATATATATATATGTGTGTGTGTGTGTGTGTGTGTGTAATAAGATATATATATATATATATATATATATATATATATATATATATATATACATCTACACTGAATGGTTCCCAGCGATCAATTGATATTATTCAACCACAAACAACTTTTAATTCCATGCCATCGCAATCGAGACTGAAGAATATATATATATATATATGTGTGTGTGTGTGTGTGTGTGTGTGTGTGTGTGTGTGTGTGTGTGTGTGTGTGTGTGTAATATATATCTGTATATATATATATATATATATATATATATATATATATATATATATACATATGTATGAGAGAGAATGTGGGTGGGGAAGGGCAAACGAAGATGTGTTAGGAATAGAGTTTATTGCCCTAACGTTGCGACCAACTTGGTCTTCTTCTTCTGAAGACCAAGTTGGTCGCAACGTTAGGGCAATAAACTCTATTCCTAACACATCTTCGTTTGCCCTTCCCCACCCACATTCTCTCTCATTTGTCTGAAATAATCTTAAATACATATGTATATATATATATATATATATATATATATATATATATATATGTATGTATATCTGAATAGAATCGCCAATGATGACGATGTTAATCAAATAATTCCGACAGTTGTCCCCGGACTCGAACCCAGGACTCGAACCCAGGACTTGTATATTAGTAAGTCTATGCTTCTACCGACCACGCTACTGAGGCTATAACAAGTCCTGGGTTCGAGTCCGAGGACAACTGTCGGAATTATCTTATATATATATATATATATATATATATATATATACATACATATATATATACATATAATATATATATATATATATATATATATGTGTGTGTGTGTGTGTGTGTGTGTATGTATCTATGTGTGTGTGTGCGTATGTGTGTGTGTGTTTGTATTTACCTAGTTGTATTTTACGGGAAGGGGAGCTATGCTCGTGGTGTCCCGTTTTCATATGTCGTTTTATCCAGACTGTTTTTGAATTCGTGTATTGTTCTTGCACACACCACATTTTCATCTAATTTGTTCCAAACGTCTATTACCCTGTGGGGAAAGCTGTTCTTTTTCAGTTCTCTTCTATAACTGTCTTTCTTGATTTTCTTTCCGTGTCCTCTTGTATCTCTACTATTCCATTTTATTAGATCCTCTATATCAATAGTTTCCATGCCTTTCATGATTCTATAAATAGTTATCAAGTCTCCTCTCTCTCTCCTTTGCTCTAATGTCTGTAGCTCAAGTTTTGTCAGTTTCTCCTCATATGATAGTTCTGAGAGCATTGGTGCCAATTTCGTAATTGCTCTTTGTATTCTTTCAAGTTTTGTTATACATTTTTTTGTACTTGGTGACCACGTCGTCGCTGCATACTCCAATCTTGGTCTTATCAAAGTGACTAATATTTTCTTCACCATTTCTTCGTCCAGGTATGTAATCGCGTCTTTGATTGTTCTTATTGTAAGTTTCTTCAAAAATTTTGTTTATATATTTCTCAGGGGACATATTATTCTTCTCATTTTCTACTTTTTTATTTCTTCCTCTCCCAATTTATATGATCCCACTATTCTTTTTTTGTTTCTTCCAAAATCCATTATACTACACTTCTTAATATTGAATTCTATCTCCCACTTCCTGCTCCATTCCCATACTTTATTGAGATCACTCTGCAGCGACTCACAATCTTCTACAGTGTTTACTTTTTTCAAAAATTTTGTATCGTCCGCAAAGAAGCACATATAACTTTCAATTCCTTCATCCATATCATTTATATAAACATTATTGGGGCCAGAACTGTTCCTTGTTAAAATCCACTAATCAATTCCTCCTAATTAGAATGTTTGTCTCTTATTACCACTCTCATTTTTCTTTCATGCAAGAAGTCTTCCATTCACTTCAGCAGTTTGCCCTGTATTCTTCCAGTAATTTCTAATTTCTTTATCAATTTCTTATGTGGCACCTGATCAAAAGCTTTTTTCAGGTATAGAAATGCACAATTAGCCCATTCATCTCTTTCTTTTATTACATCTATTAGCCTTGAATAGAAACACATTAAGTTTGAGATGCATGATTGTCCTTGTCTAAATCCAAACTACCTTGTATTTAGTACGTTGTTTGTTTCCAAATGCCTTACCCATCTAATCTTGATCATTCTTTCACAAATTTTAGCTATCGTACTTGTTAGTACGGTCTTCCTTGTTTCCCCCTTTATATATTGGTACTATATTTGCTCTTTTCCAATCTTCTGGAACTTTTCCTTCTTTCAATGAACTGCTTATTAGACTATGTATTTTGTCTTTTAGTTCGTTCTTGCATTCTCTCAAAATCCAGTTTGTCATTTCATCTGGTCCATGCGATTTTCTGACATCGAGATTACTCAAATCATTCATTATTTTTTTCCTTGTTACTTCTATCTCTTTCATAGGGGGGACTTTCTCCTCACACTCGACATCTCTAAGTTGTATGTTCTCCCTCGTAAACACCTATTTAAAATGTTTGTTCATAATTTCTACTATTTCTATTTCCTCTTTGTATTCAACTCCTCCTTGTTGTAGTTTCACTAAATCTTGTTTGCTTTTCAGTTCGTTGTTTAAAAATCTATAAAAAAGTTTTCGTTGATCTTCACATTTTTCTATGATATCTTTTTTGTATTTTCTCTTTTCTTCTCTGCATACTTGTACATATTCATTTCTATAACTAGTATATATTTTCCATTTTCAGGTCTTTTGTCTTTTTTCCATTTTATCCAAGCTTTATCCCTTTTGTCTTTTAACTCCCTACATCTTTTGTTGTACCGACACTTTGCATATAATTTTTTTTGTTTTTGTCTTGGAACATGCTCTTCCACTCCTTTATGAATTATTGTCAAAATATTCCATTTCTCTTCTACTGTTGTTTCCTCCTTGTGTATCATTTCCCAGTCTGTTTTTTGAAAGAATTCTCTTATTTTATAAAAATTTGTTTTTCCATACATCAATCTTCCCTTTCTATATTGTTAATTTTTTCCATGTATTTTTCCTCATTTAGTTCCAGTTCAACCAATGTGTGGTCACTTTTACCTATTGGTGTCGTATATTCAATCTTGTTCACTATTTTGGGTTCTGATGTGATTATTAGGTCCAGTCTCGATGGTTCTTCCTCACTTCTATACCTAGTATTCTCTTGTATCCATTGCGTCCTTGTATGTTCTATAATCATATCAAGTAGTACATTTCCCCATAGGTCGTCTCCACCCTTCATTGTCATCTCTTCCCAGCAGATTTCTTTACAAATAAAGTCACCCATTATAACTATTCTTCCTCCATCTTCCATTATCTTATTTAGTGTTATCCTTGTGTCTTTTAACATATTTTTGTGTTCTCTCTATGCCCACGAAGCCGTTTTAGGAGGCACATATTTTACCACAAACTTCCTGCTCTTCCCATCCCTGTCCTCCACTTCCATCATAATCATCTCTACTCTATTCTTTCCATATGTGATATTCCTCACATTTATATCCTTCTTAGTCAGGAACATAACTCCACCCCCTTGTTTTACCTCTCTGTTTCTAATCCAATAATTATATGCACCATGTCCTACACTGTTGATTGGTAGTAGACCTTTCAATTTTGCCTCTACAATTTCCAATATGTCCGGTTCTTTTTCCTTCAGGTAATCATTCAGTTCATTCAAGCCTGTTATTAAGCCATCTATATTTGTGTAAGACACTTTTAATTTTCTGCTACCTCCATTCTGTTTTCTGTTTCCCTTCCGTTTTTCTCTGCTATGAACCATTTCCTCACTTTCATATCTGACTCCGTTCTGTTCTCGTTTTTTTTCCTTAGCTTCTATTCTTCTTGTTTTCTCTTCCTCTCTTTCCTCTTTATTCATCTCTCTTTTTATCCATACCTGTATATATGGATAACTTTTTGCTAGTTTCCCTGTTTTTGCTAATATATTCTCTGCTGTCGTTAACCTTAATTGGTCTGATCTTATTTGTATTGTATTTCCCTATTCTATATATTTCTTCAATTTCTTTCCCTATTTCTTGTTCATCTTAAATTACTTCTAGCACCTTGTTTACTTTTTCCTTCTCTTTTACTCTTGTAGTCCTATTTAGATTATGCTTCTTTTCCATCCCTAATATAATTATACATTTATTTTTGTCCGCTAAGTCTCTTACTATATTATTCTTCTCTCTCATCACTTTAATAACTGTGTCCTTGGTTTGTTCTTTCATCTGTTGTTTTACTATATCTCTAAATTAAATTTTGTTGTTCTCTTGGACTTTTTTTTCAAC
>NC_134792.1:13610163-13615163 GCF_046742065.1 Oratosquilla oratoria
TCAAAGGTGACAACCTTTTTACACTTAATGAGAATCAGACAAGAAACAATGGTCTCAAACTGTCCGGAAATAGATTCAATTTGGAAGTGGGTAGAAACAACTTTGCCAACCGTGTAGTTAATGAATGGAATAAACTTCCTGCAGAGGTAGTGCAATGTAGTTCAGTTCGAAGCTTTAAGAATCATTTAGATAAACACCTAAGCAAGATGCTGTAATGATTATCATTTATTTTATTTGTTTTTTGTTTTGTTACCATTTGTCTGTTTGATTCTCATTTATCGTTAGTTATATGTCAATTTATTTTTATTTATTATTTACCTGTTTCTTTATCATTTAACTATACCTATGCATTTACTTATGCATTTTATTTGTTATTTACATTATTATAGTTTTTATTTATTCATTTATTATTATTATGATTTTTTCGCATTCGACCTGGATATGGACCAAAAGGTCTCCTGTCGGCATGCTCCGCCTTTGAAATATGTGTATATATATATATATATATATATATATATATATATATATATATAAATATATACATGTATATATATATGTATATATATATATATGTATATATATGTATATATATACAGTATATATATATGTATATATATGTATATATATATATATATACATATACTGTATATATATATATGTATATATATATAGTATATGTATATATGTATATATATATATTATGTGTATATATATATATATACATATATATATATATATATGTATATATATATATGTATACTCTTAAATACACAAAACAAGTCTTCTTACACAAGTGACTTTGCCCTAGCAAGCAAGCCCATCCGCTTAAGCCCTACTCGAATGCAAATGACATGCAATGCTGCCAAACTTTGCCGTTATTGACCCCCTTGCGCAGCGGGTGGCCTCTTTTCCACCCCCCCCCCCCCGTCCAGGTTACTTTCCTTCATCTCCTTGGCACCCTTTCCCATTGCAGTGAAAAGAGACTCAGCTTCGCGCTCGCTGGCACGAACCCTTTGTAGGTCCCAGTCTTAAAAAAATGCTGATGGAAGAGATGAAAGCCTTCCAGCCATTGAGCAGCAGCAGCAGCGTGTAATCAATACCCAAAGCGTTTAAGCCTCAGGTGTGAATTTTATGTTACAGAGTAAGCAAGTCATGATTTATTCGTGTATCTATCTTTATTTAATCTTTTATAACTCCTGGCTGGACAGTTTCTCCAAAGTCTGCCAGATTACCTGGTGACTAATAAATAAATGATAAATAATTAGATAAATGAATAAATAAACAAATGAATAGATGAATGAATACATGAATAAATAAATGGATAAATAAACAAATGAAATACCTAAGAGACGCTGTAGCCTAATGGTTCTCTTTTCTTCCAATTAATTCTTACCTGGGACGCTAACCAGCCTAACGGATTCAAAATCACTCTTAACACCATTGCGTGGTCGTCTCATTGATATTGCCTATTGACAGAGTAGAGTGCATGTACCCCTCCTGATCAGGTACGAGTAGATGTGATTGGAGAATGGTTTTGAATGGACGATGAATTGACTCGGTTCGAAGGGAAGTCTTTATCTACGCATGATGGGACGACGAGGGGTGTGTGGGGATCGCCATGTCAGGGAAGCTTAAACCAGCTTTGGTAATGTCGGACCCTGCTGGCTGTGTCTTGCTGCAATGCTTCTAACCTTCCAGGGGGGCAGTGGGCGGGGAGGTTGAGGGATGGTCCTGCATCCACAAGGAGCTAAGATAAAAGTGGGAAACGAATGGGTCTTGGATGGGTGCAGGGGGAGGTGCCTGCCTGCCTGCCTGCCTGCCTGCCTGCCTGCCTTGGCTTGTGACCCCCTATAAAGAACCCTTTTGGTGTATATGGATATAGATAAACTTCTGATCAGTGCTAATCCAAACACAATCCACCAACCCTTGGCTTCCTAAGACCTTTCTAACTGTGACAGACATTAGAGGTTGCAGAAGACCAGTGCCCCATTCTATTCCTAAGAGCTAATTATCATGGTCTAGTTGAATGAGACTGATTGTAGACCATAGTTACAACTAGCCATTGTAACATGCACCTCTCACTATGCAACAGTCTTGTTCAGCTAAAATCTAAATGGTAAAGTTCTCGGGTAGCACCGTCCCCGAGGGGATATAACGGCCATGCAGAGGACCATTAAATCCCTCTGACACACATTTTCCGTTGGCATACGCAGACCATGAAAAGTAATTTTGTGGATTTTTTCCCATGTGCCTTTATCTTAGGAAAAATAAGCCTTATGAAAAGGCTACTTTTTTCCAATATCGATGTCTGTTCCAAGGAGGCAATATGGCTTCCGTTGAGGTGGTTGATCTTTTTTTTCACATAAACATACTTTGTGAAATATATTGGGGCGAAAAATATCCATAAAAACGGCGAATAATTGTTTAACAACAAATTATCATTATGAAGGCCAATTTAGCCCTGAAACACGTTATTTATTTTCCAGATAATATTTTTTTCGGCGCTCAAGTGAAGGACGTTATCAAATTCAAATTCAAATTAAAGGTCAACTGAAAAGGTTTTCAAAGAGGAGGTGAATATTTGCCAGATGTATGGCTTAGTCACTTCTTGATCAAATAATGCAAAAATAAATCCTAATTATTACGCAATGTGATAGAAAGGCCAATCAAAATATCGGTAGCAGACAAACTTTCCTTCGCCGATCTTCAACTGTTCTCGTAAGGCTGTGACGTCAACCTCGCTGTTTACATTCTGGTGCATCCATATGCGTGCACTATAAAATGCTTCGACGCGCTGTCAACTTGATCAATGATCTGTCATACTTCGTGTGTTAGCAAGGCTTTATCAAGTATTTAGTTCGAAAACGATTTATTGTGTCGCCGCAAATTGCATCAGTGATTCGACGAAACATTCTGCTTTGGATAGACTTCATTTTCATTCTTTTCTGAAAGATCCTGTTTGCAAAAAGGATTGGATCATTCGGTGCAGACGGCATGAGTCATGAAAGCCTGAATTGAAGGTGAAACTCTATTCGAAACATTTCGAAAAAAAAAAAAACCAGTACACTCGGGACCCTGGCCTTGCCAAGTCACTAGGAATTAGCATGAATCCATTTCTAAAAGAAGATGCAACACCGATTTTTTTTTTTTTTTCATCGACAAGACCCCAGGTTCGTCAAACAAACGCCGTCGAAGGAACACTGCTATTGAAAAAAGACAACTCCTGGAGGTAGGTCTATCAGTCTGTATCATGTGTAAATGTAGGCCTGTGTTATCTACGCTGTCACTGATAATCGTTAACAAGCATGGTTAGGCTTGACTAACGATTTTTGGGTTAGACCTAAGCAGATAAAGGGTATAGTCATGACATGGGCTAGCTATAGCCTGTAGGTCTACATGATCACTCCATTCCACTAGGCCATAGTCATGCCTGTCACCCTAGTGACTAGGGTGACATGCATAACTATGATGACAGGGGCTTCCATTATAGGCCTATGAACACGTCTTGTCAATTGGAGTAAACAATTTTTTTTTTTTTTTTATAGTCAAAGTAGTGGAATCCCCCATCACCACCACCCCAGCAGGAGTTAAGCCTAATTATCCTAGACCAGGAGGGAGGAATTCGTACTGATATAGACCTAATTAATTTTTTCAGCTGTTACAAAGTGCCTATGATAAATATCTACCTTCTACAAATATCACTACCAGCGAAACTAAGATGGAATGTGAAAGTGACCATGGTGACAGTGCCAAGCATATCATTGATGGCTTCTCTTCCCGTACAGCAACCACTACCTATGGTAGATGATTCTATAGACATGTCTGTGAGTATCTTTTGCTAGCCTTCCTCTTCCTTTCAGTCAAATGATTTCTCTATTCTCTTTGCTACATAAGTCTGTTTTATTGCACTTTATCACAGATAAAAAAAAATTATAATTCATGAATCCTTGACACTTTTGCCTGTAAATATGAGGCTTTGCATCCAAATCCGATAAATCTTCTTCACTCGACGTGAAGTCACTTTTGTATCACTGGCCATGTCCAAGAATGTAAACCCTTACGTCATCAGTTGCCCTGGCGGTGGAAAGTGTAACTACGACACTGAAAAGTTCGTCTGCTATCAGGTACTTTTAAGATCATGCTATTTGGATAAAATCAAGACTATAAAATGCTAGAAACGTGCATTTTAGTGTTCTAACTTCTTCCAAGTTATATTTTCATACATGAAATAACAAAAAATAAAGTAATCCAAAACCTTTTCAGTTGACCTTTAAGGTATCATTCTAATATCACGCAAACACATTTTTCACTTCTTTCGTTTTTGCATTATTACGTTACCTAAGTTAGGCTAGGTTAGGATATATTAGGGTACGAGCTGTTGGGCAACGTAAATTCCATGTTAAATATCTGTTTGCGCGATTGGGGTCTTCTTTTTCATATACTTAATTTTTTTTTTATAGAAATAAAATGTTTGTGTTCTTATGATCAGAACTCTGAAGACACGTAATAGAACATCCCTTCCATTACACAGCCTCGATAGACGGGTCAGCTGATAAAAGTAAACAAACTGTTTTCAAGTTAAATATTTATTTCTAACTTCTCCGTCCATCACCAGCTCTGCATGAACATCTTCAACAAATATAAAAATAAGGGGCTTACCTTCTGGAGGAGGGACCATCGTATGGCCCATTTTGTTAACGCAGAGCTCCTTGGCATGCCCAATCACACCATCTCCGCCGAAGGCGAGCCCGCCATTTCTGGTAGTAGGTTGTGGAGGGGCACCGTTTTCAGTCGTCTCAGGCGTCGAGTAGAACGAAACAGGTTCGTTTTGTTCCATTTTTTTAAAATGACAATTCTCGAGCTATTCCTTTGTTTATCAAAGAAACGTACAATGAACAGTGCACTGCAGTACCCTAAAACTTAATGGATATTTCGTCCCAGTACTTCTGTTGTGAGATGGGGAGCATTCGAATTTCAACAAAATGTCTTCATACTTTGGG
>NC_134792.1:13616890-13629390 GCF_046742065.1 Oratosquilla oratoria
CACTGTGGCTTTTACGTTTATACTTTTGGTGACAACTATCATGTGCCTATATATGCGACTAATGGAGGCTCTATCAAAATATCTCTACAAAAGGGGGGGGGAGAAGACATACAATATTCGCTGTGTCCCACTACATTTAGGATTTTTTTTAAAGACTGTCCGCGCGAACTACGTAAAGGGTCACGCAACTGGTTGGCCCCCAACATGGCAGCAGGAATGCCTAACTATAGCTAAGCTGCCCGGGGGGGCGCTACTCCCCCAATACCTACCGGTGGGTACTCTAACCTAGCTAACCTAACCTAACCCTAATCTATAGTCCTTCTCTATAGCTCTGCGGGTGACATAAATTACTCTCGCATAGCGTAAAAGAAATTACATTGGAAAGGCGTGTTAAAAGAAAGACAAAGGAAATACAAAAGAAATTTACTCAAGAACTATACCTAAATTCAGCACTTATACTGTTTCAATGAAACATGATGTTACAGTGCTATGATGAAAACCTCAAATTTTAAATGTAGAAATGTCTAGTTCTGGGTGCACCTTCCCCCACACACAGGGGCACAGAGCAGTACATTCAAAGTGCAGGCTTTTTTGCATTTGCAACGATTCACACTAAAAACCATCTTACATTTCCATGACAGCAGTTCACGGCAAAGTTGGGCTGCTTGTGGTAATCGTGGTCAGTTTAGGGATCATGCAAGCCCGGTCCTTCACTTTGGATCCACCCCCAGGTGGTTGCCGCCGGCAGCTCTGGTGCAGGGAGCAAAATAACTGGACCCCATACATGACCTCCCTGGTAGGATGCCCTCTTAACGTGCTCTTCCAGAGCTGTCCTTGGTTGGAGGAATTAACTCAACATTGTTCTTGCGAACGAACAGTTTCTTGCGTGCCTTGTCAATGTCTGTGAATGGAATTGTTCTGTAGTACAGGAGGATGAATAAATCTCTCAATGGTATGCAGGACCTCTTCTGGTATTACACTTGGTGCAGAGGACAACTTCATACAGTGCTTCGGTCAGCTCCGGCAACACATTCCAGACTGCCCACGCAGTCTTCTTCCCATGACCTGCACAACTTGGACACCAGTGTCACCCCCTGTCAGAGAATGGAAACATTGTAAGTGCTTGTGCTTTATATGGCCCCAGTCTAGCTGCTATTTCATGGGCTGCCAGGTATCGGAACACCCTTATCTTCACCATAGTTCCGATGCAACTTCCACTGAGTTTCATTTTCTGGCTGCAGTGGTGGATAACCGAGAGGCCAACACCAAAACCTGGTGCATGTCCTGGATTCAGATGTTCAAACTGCAGTCTTCACGACATCTATGGAGTGGCGGATCACGAGGCCACTGTTGTGGGCATTGTCCTGGAACATGGGAAGCAGGGCGGTGGGGGCTGATTGGTCTAACTTCTGGTGGCTGACGGGCTGGCATGGAAAGCGGGCCCAAAGATCTATTCTCGCGTCCCTGATCTTTTCCATCTACGACCTACTTGGCATTGTGTAGCCAGAGATATTCTTCCGCAGTATGCCTTTTTAGTCTTCTCTGTCAAGTGACGTCACCCTAAACAGCCAGGAGATCAAGGCACATTCTTGACACTGCTTGTTTCAGGAGGGACCGTTCAGTGTGAGCATGTGGCAGCTGTCGGGATGAACGCATGCTTGCGTTCCCAGATCCCTCCAGTTACGGACTATGTTTCGATCCACACCTACCCATGAAACTGGGATGTTGGATCAGTGAGATAGCTGTGCCAGGGAATGAGGACTTCGCTGTTGTTGAACTCGGTATTGTGATTCTATATTATCTACTGCAGCAGTAGTAAAAACGACTTCCACGCATCGAGGGCGGGCAGAACAACTTGCCTCCAAACTGAAACTGCTCGCAGACCATATGTTCGCAATCTTGCGCTGTGGGAGGGAGGACACGATCATACGAGAAGCTCAGGAAACGTGTTGCAGCCTATCCACCCAAATCCTTCTTGCGCGTGTGGCGTGTAACATCATCCCCACATATATTGGATGAGCGTTAACCCTTTCCTCAGTCATCCCCCCCCCCCCCCCCCTCCCCACCTATTTTTTTACCCCTCCCCCTATATTATATAGATATTCCCTCCCCCCCCCCCCCCCCCCCCCCCATTTTTTATATATTATATATATTATATATATTTATTACTCCCCCCCAACCCCCCCACCCCCCCCCCCCCCCCCCCCCCACCCCCCCCCCCTCTTTTTGCCGCACCCCATTGGAGATGGTGGACGGTGCTTTGCATACGTTTGTGTTTTACGCTGTTGAACTTCAAAATTTGAGCAACTGCAACCGCTGCAGTGCCTGTGTCTGTCATCTGGTCCTTGATGTTGGGTCCCTTCTAACATCATGTTGACCAGGCCAAATCAGCATTAGGGGCACAGACTCTTTCTGGCATCCATTCAGGGAACCCAATGAAAGGCTTGGATTCACCAAACATCTGGCTGCGCACGATTTCTGCTGCACGTGCAAGATGGATAGCATCATTGTCGCTGTCCATTTCACTAGGCTTTAGCTATAGCAATCGCCTAACATCTTTTCCGGAATGCCAACAGGATGTCTCTTCACCTTGCTGTGTGATTGCATGTCCAGGGAAGGTGGGCAAGGAGGTCTCTGCTTGAGACGTGTGAATGTACCCTTGTGTTGCACTCTGACGCCTAGCTGTTCAAATTCTTAACTGGTATAGTTCAGCCAGTTCTGCGAACTTGAGACACTGGCGCCGTCTCCTCATGCTGCCTGGTCTCTTCAAGAAAGAGCACAAGTTGAGCAATAGCTACTCTTGGACAGCTGTTTTTCTTGTTCAGTTTCTTCATGTCGCCTTCATGGACATCGTGGCCGCTTCTGGGCACGATTTTATACAGCTGTGACAAACATTTGGCATGGGATTTACATTCCAGGGCCACCATATCCCCAGCACTGAGTTTGCGAAGTAGGGTACTGTCTTCAAGGAGGGTCGCACAGTCCCTCACGTGCCTGTCAATTGTGAAGGTCGCCGCCTCATGAAGCCGTTCTGAGCCTGCAGGTTGTTCACAGAAGAAACAGGCGGGGGGACCCTGATTTACCTGTGCTCGCTGAGAGGGACCTGCGTTGGCTTGCATGACACCAGTATTATGGCTGTCATCAACCGTTACACGCTTTCGCTTTTCGGCTCTCTGTTGTTTTGTCCTGTTATATTTTAGGCGACAGGTTTCGTGATAACCCGTACTGTTCGCAAACCATAGCTGCTTTTAATTCCATGACCTTCGTCAAAGCCGGTGTAACTGAAGCGTACATGGGACGCTCCTTTAGTTCATTGAATCCGATCAGATTTTCGGCAAGGGAACTGTAGCCGCTCCCGACATCTTTTCGCTTGGACTGAGAGGGACGAGTCAGTGTCTCTTTCGTGTCGTCTTGACAGATGATACACAGGTTCCAGTTCGTTGTTGGTGGATGTGACGACGTTGAGACAGGTCGCTCTGGGTCGACCAATTTGAAGCTCTTAGACATGGTTGCTGTAAAGTGACGACCACCATCAACAACCTGCAATGGAATGGGTTTTGATTTGGTTCAACTTTGTACACTCCGGTGGGACCTGTCCCAGAGAACATCGGTACACTATTTAAATGAATCCTTTTGCTTACTATGTATAACCCTGAGGACGAACCTCGGACAGTGTTCGAAACGTCAGTAATAAATTCTGTTACTCTGAGTCAATGTTTCGGAAATTTGTACGTGTATCTTGGCTCCTGGACTCCAGCTCTTTACGAACATTACATATTTATAACATATACATACATATACATATATATATATATTGTCTTCATTTATATTCTACAAACACATATAAATAACATATATATAAATTTATTTTATACATATATATATATAATATATATACACATCTATATAATTACCATATATATATATACACATATAATACATAGTATTATACAAATATAATATTCTATATATATACAGTATATATATACATATATTTACGATATATACATAAATATAAATATTGTATACAATATATAGAATATATATACTAAAATATATATACATATATATACCAATATATATTACAGTTATACATATAAATACATATTATATACATATAAATACATTACCTATATATTACACATATAAATACATATATATACCACATATATACATATATATTTATACATATTTATATATACATATACTTATATAGAATATACATTATACATTATATATATATAGAACATTTACATATATATATATAGACATATAAGATATATTTACCAGATATACATATGCACATATATATATACAAGATACACATATATACATATACACTATGATACATTATACACTTATACTATACACATATATAAAATTATTACACTTATTATAATATATTAACATATATGCATTTACACATATATTCATATACACATATATAAATATACTATATTTACTCATATTATATATACGACATATACACACATATATATGATCATATTACACCATATATAATATATTTTATATAGACACTTTATATATTCATATCATATACACATTTATATAGATTCATGTGTATATGTTTATATATATGTGTACATATTATATTATATATTGTTTCTCATGTGTATATGTATTATATTTATGTGGGTATCTGTATGTATATTATATGTTTATATATGTGTATATGTATAGTTGTGTATATCTATATGTGTATATGTATATATGTTGTTATATGCTATTATGTGTATAGGTTATATATGTGTATATGTATATTTGTGTTTATGTATATATGTGTATATGTAGATAATGTGTATAATGTATATTATTAGATGGTGTATATGTATAATATATGTATATATATATGTATATGTCTATTTATATATCTGTATAGCGTCTATATATTATATTTGTATATGTATATGTCGATTTATGTATATCGTATTATAGATTGTATATTATATGTATATATGTATTGTATTTATATGTATTTATTGCTGTATATATTTGTATGTTATATTTTATGTATATATATTTTGTATTTATCTGTATATGTATATATATGATATATATCTGTATATATATGTATATAGATGTTATATATGTATATTTCATGTATCTTTATATGTCTTATAGTGTATATATGTTGTATATACTTATGTATATTATGTTTATATATGTGTATATATATGTATACTATATAGTGTATATATATATATGTATTTTTTAGATGTTGTAATATAGTGTATCATATATATAGGTATATATATATTGTATCTATATGTATTTATTTGTGTGTGTATATATATATATGTTTGTCGATATATAAATTTATGTATAGGTATGTATATGTAATATATATATGTATGTTCGTAATGGAGCTGGAGTACAGGGAGCCATGGATATAGTAAAATTTCGAACATTTGACTCAGAGTAGTAACAGAATTTATTACTTGACGTTTCGAACACTGTCCGAGGTTCTTCCTCAGGGTTATATCATAGTATGCAAAAGGATTAATTTAATAGTGTACCGATGTTCTTGGGACAGGTCCCACGGAGTGTACAAGTTTGAACCAAATCAAAACCCATTCCATTTGCAGGTTGTTGATGGTGGTCGTCACTTTACAGCAACCATGTCTAAGAGCTTCAAATTGGTCGACCCAGAGCGACCTGTCTCAACGTCGTCACATCCACCAACAACGAACTGGAACCTGTGTATCATCTGTCAAGACGACACGAAAGAGACACTGACTCGTCCCTCTCAGTCCAAGCGAAAAGATGTCGGGAGCGGCTACAGTTCCCTTGCCGAAAATCTGATCGGATTCAATGAACTAAAGGAGCTTCCATGTACGCTTCAGTTACACCGGCTTGACGAAGGTCATGGAATTAAAGCAGCTATGGTTGCGAACAGTACTGGTTATCACGAAACCTGTCGACTAAAATATAACAGGACAAAACTACAGAGAGCCGAAAAGCGAAAGCGTGTAACTGTTGATGACAGCCATAATACTGGTGCATGCAAGCGCACCAGGTCCCTCTCAGCGAGCACAGGTAATTCAGGGCCCCCCTCCTGTTTCTTCTGTGAACAACCTGCTGGGGATATGGTGGCCCTGGAATGTAAATACCATACCAAATGTTTGTCACAGCTGTATAATCGTGCCAGAGCGGCCCGATGTTCTGAAGCGACAGAAGAAACTGAACAAGAAAAACAGCTGTCAAGAGTAGCTTTTGCTCAACTTGTGCTCTTTATTGAAGAGACCAGGCAGCATGAGGAGACGGCGCCAGTGTTCAAGTTAGCAGAACTGGCTGAAACCAATACCAGTTAAGGGAATTGGAACAGCTAGGCGTTCAGGTGCAACACAAGGGTACATTCCACACGGTCTCAAGCAGGAGGACTCCTTGCCCACTTTCCCTGACATGCCAAATCACACAGCAAGGGAAGAGACATCCTGTTGGGCATTCCCGAAAAGATGTTGGGCGATCGCTATTGCTAAAGCTATGTGAAATGGACAGCGACAATCCCAAAATTGATGCTATCCATCTTGCACGTGCTGCAGAAATCGTTGCGGCCGCCAGATGTTTTGGTGGGGGAATCCAAAGCCCTTTCATTGGGTTCCTTGAAGGATGCCAGAAAGAGTCTGCCCCAAATGCTGATTTTGCCTGGGTCAACATGATTTTAGAGGGACCCCAACATCAAGGACCCAGATGACAGACAGGCCACTGCAGCGGTTGCCATTGGCTTCAAATTTTGAAGTTCAACAAGCGTAAAAACACAAAACGTATGCAAAGCACCTCACCATCATTCCCACTGTGCGGCACAGCCATGCGCCAAGAAACGCTCTCTTCCAATATATGTGGGGATGATGTTACACGCCCACACGCGCAAGAAGGAACTTGGTGGATAGGGCTGGCACGCACGTTGTCCTGAGGCATCTCGTATTATGATTCGTGTCCTCACCGCCTCACAGCGCAGAATGGTCGAACCAATGGTCTGCGGAGCAGTTTCAGTTGGAGCAAGTTGTCTGCCCGCCCTCGAATGCGTGGGAAACGTTTTTACTACTGCTGCAGTAGATAATCTAGATCACCAATCCCGAGATCACAACAGCGAAGTCCTCATTCCATGGCACAGCTATCTCACTGATCCAAACATCCCAGTTTCATGGCGGTGTGGATCCGAACACATAGTCGTAAACTGGAGGATCTGGGAACGCAAGCACGTTCATCCGCAGCTTGCCACAGGTGCTACATGGCCGTCCCTCCTGTAACAAGCAGTGTCAAGAATGTGCCTGTTCCTGCTGTTATGGGTGGACGTCACTTGACAGAGAGACTAAAGAAAGCCTTTTTGTTATTTTTTTTACCTGAGGAGAAATTATCTACGGGCTACCCACAATGCAAGGTAGGTCGTAGATGGAAATGATCAGGGAGGCGAGAATATATCTTGGGCCGCTTTCCATGCCAGCCGTCAGCCACCAGAAGTTAGACCAATCAGCCCCACCGCCCTGCTTCCCATGTTCCAGGACAATGCCCACACAGTGGCCATGATCCGCCACTCCATAGATGTCGTGAAGACTGCTGTTGAACATCTGAATCCAGGACAGGCACAGGTTTTGTGGTGTTGGCTCTCTCGGTTGTCCACCATCTGCAGCCAGAAAATGAACTGTGGATTGCATTCGGAACTGGAAAAGGGTTCCGATACCTGGCAGCCCATGAAATAGCAGCTAGACTGGGGCCAGATAAAGCACAAGCACTTACAATGTTCCATTCTCTGACAGGGTGTGACACTGTGTCAAGTTTTGCAAGTCATGGGAAGAAGGACTGCGTGGGCCAGTCTTGGAATGTGTTGCCGGAGCCTGACCGAAGCACTGTTGAATGTTGTCATCTGCCACCAAGTGTAATACCAGAAGAGGTCCTGCATACCATTGAGAGATTTATCATCCTCCTGTACGACAGAACAAGTCCATGCACAGACATTGACAAGGCACGCAAGAAACTGTTCGCACGCAAGAACAATGTTGAGTTGATTCCTCCAACTAAGGCAGCTCTGGAAGAGCACGTTAAGAGGGCATCCTACCAGGGAGGTCATGTATGGGGCCAGGTGTTGCTCCCTGCACCAGAGCTGCCGGCGGCAACCAGCTGGGGGTGGATCAAAAGTGAGGACGGGCTGCATGATCCCCACTGGACAAGATTACCACAAGCAGCCCAAATTTGCCGTGAACTGCTGTCATGTAAATGTAAGATGGTTTGTGTGAATCGTTGCAAATGCAAAAAAGCTGCACTTGAATGTACTGCTCTGTGCCTGTGTGAGGGGGAGTGCACCCAGAACTAGACATTTCTACATTTAATTTTGAGTTTCATCATAGCACTGTAACATCATGTTTCATTGAAACATATTATGCTGAATTTTGTATTTCTTGAGTAAATTCTTTTGTATTTCTTTTGTCTTTCTTTTACACGCCATTCCATTGTAATTTCTTTTACGCTTGCTAGATAATTATGTCACCCGCAGAGCTATAGGTTGGACTATAGTTTAGGGTTAGGTTAGGTTAGCTAGTTTAGTCCAACCGATAGTTGGGGGAGTAGCGCCCCCCCGGGCAGCTTAGCTATAGTTAGGCCTTCCTGCTGCCATGTTGGGGGCCAACCAGTTGCGTGACCCTTTACGTAGTCGCGCGGACAGTCTTTAAAAAAATCCTAAATGTAGTGGGACACAGCGATTATTGTATTTTTCTCCCCCCCCCTTTTGTAGAGATATTTTGTAGAGCCTCATTAGTCGCATATATAGGCACAGTGATAGTTGTCACCAAAGTATAAACATAGAAGCCACAGTGATTTAAAATATACCCCCTTTCCCCCCCCCCCTAAAAATTTCGAATTTCGGAAATTTAGTCCCATACGTTTGTAGTACGCAGTGAGGCGCATCCATAGACCCCATAAACGATGAAATCGTTCTACAAATGTAGAAGCCATAGCCATTTTAATTCCTCTGGTAGCTATTTTAATGTCACCTGGCCGCCATTTTGTAAAATGGCTGCCACAGCCCTCAGAGGCTAAATCTGTGGTGGCCAAATATCCAAATCGCTTCATAATATGTTCTACAAATGTGCCCAATTTGGTGCTTTTATCACTAAATGCACATTAGGTTAGCTATGCTGCCCCACTATATATAAAAATTGTAAACCCAAGAAGCAAGGGGACTCCTTACAATTGATCATATATTATCGTAACCCCAGAACTGCATCACCTATGAAAAACAACTTGTCAGGAGAAAAAGATATTTCAAAACAAAGTTACGTTGTGTACAAATACTCATGCCCTTTCAACAAAGACGGTGCGCTTTGCAATGACGAGTACATTGGACACAACTCAAACTTTGTCTCAAAGGTTTACTTTTCATATGCAAAATGGTGCAATAAAAACGCACATTTCTAAAGTACATAAGATGAATATTTCGAGGGAAGTTTTTAATAGTAATACTTCGATTTTGGCAAAGAACACCAATATGAGTAAATTAAAATGTATGGAAGCTGTATTAATAAAGAATTACCTACCAGCAATTGATATACAATTAAATATGTATGGAACCCTGGAGCTGTTCGGGGCATCCCACGGGGCGCCAAGAAGAAATTAAAGCCAAAGTACCTATCCTAGTTTATTTTGGATACATTGTATATATAATCATGATTTGTAGATTAAAAAATAAAATTACCAGAAGATGCCTAAAGCATAGGCGAAATGTTGTAAGTAATGCATTTGTTTTTATTTCCAAAATCACTATGGTTTCATTTGGTGATATTGTGTTCTCCCTTCCTCCCACAGAAAGGAAAATAGCGAGAAGGATAGAAAGTTTAAGGAAGAAGATTTCCAGTGCTGAGTATGTTGTATTATTTAATAGAAAATGTCTCCAAGAAAATCTGCTCCCTAAATTCACATATATATATATATATATATATACATATATATATATATATATATATATATATATATATATATATATATATATATTTCTAAACAGAAATGTAGTAGCACATTTGTAAATTACACACAGGAACCCACAGTCGGAGAAAGAATAAACTTCGAATAAAGAAAAATCCTATATTTCGGCTACAGTTGAAGAGGGCTACAGTTGATAGCCGAAATATAGGATTTTTCTTTATTCGAAGTTTATTCTTTCTCCAACTGTGGGTTCCTGTGTGTAATATATATATATATATATATGTATAATATATATATATATATACATATATATATGTATAATATATATATGTATAATATATATTTGAGGTAAGTTAAGAGTGGAGGATAGATGGAGAAAGTGGAAAAGGACAGAAGGTAGGGAGGTGCCTAGAATAAGCTGCTTAAATGAGAAAGAAAAGAGAACAAGTACAAGAAGAAGCTAAGAGAAGATGTGGGAGGAAGTGAAGGCTAGAGTAGAGCTAGGAGTGGAGGAGGAATGGGGATGGTTCAAGAAGAGAGTCACAAGGTGTGAAAAGATGGTGTGTGGAACAATGAGGACGGGAGGAAATAGGAGGAAGGGTAGTGGATGGTGGGGTGAGGAAGTAGAAAAAGTTGTAGAAGAGAAGAAACGAGTATTCACTGATTGGATGCAAAATAGGACGACAGAATCATATGAGAGGTACAAAGAAAAGAGAGAAGTAAAGCATAAGATAATGGAGGCAAGGAGGAGAGCAGGTGTAGAATGGGGTAAGAGTATGACAGAAAATTTTGAAAGTAATAAAAAGATGTTTTGGAAGTAAATTAAAAATGAAAGAGGAGGCGAATCAAGTAGAGAAGAAAAGGTAAAAGGTGCAGATGGAGAGATGATAATGGAAGAGACGCCAGTAAGAGGAAGATGGACAGAGTATTTTAGGGAGTTGCTAAATGTGAAGGAGGACAGGGAGGGAAAGGTAGTTGTAATGGAAAGCGCTAAGAAAATGAGAGTGATGAATGAGGAAAATGGAGGAGAAATAAGGAAAAATGAGGTGAAAGCAGTTATTAAAATGATGAGAGCAGGTAAGGCACCTGGGTTAGATGGGTGTCATGCGAAGTGTCTAAAAAAAGGGAGGTACAGTGATGGTGGACTGGCTGGTGAGGTTGTTTAATGTTTGTCTAAAAGAGGGTAGAACGCCGGAGGACTGGAGGAGTGCATGTATATTTCCGCTTGTTAAGTGTAGTCGGGAAGGTTTATGGGAGGGTTTTGATTGAGAGGATTAGGAGAAGAACAGAGGGAGTAATCGCTGAGGAACAGTGTGGGTTTAGGACAAGGTGGGGGTTGTATGGATCAGATTTTTGTGGTAAGACAGATATGTGAAAAAGCTTGAGGAAAATAGTTATTTTTTGTCGTTGTGGATTTAGAAAAAGGCTTATGACAGGGTAGACAGGAATGCACTGTGTGAGGTATTGCAGAAATATTGGATAGAAGGAAAGCTGTTAAGAGTAGTCAAGAGTTTTTACGAGAGTAGTGGAGCCTGTTAGAATTAGAAATGGGGAGAGCGAGTGGTCTGGGGGTAAAGGTGGGATTTCGCCAGGAATGTGTCATGTCACCATGGTTGTTCAATTTATATATGGATGGGGTAGTGCGAGGGGTAAATGCAAAGGTGATTGGAGATGGTTAAAGAAAAGAGAGAAAATTGGAAGTTGGTTTTAGCGCGTATCATAAACAAAGGCCTAGCTTGGCTCGGCTTGGCTTGGCTTGGCCGTGCCCAGCCACCACGCTTCCCAGGGACGCACCCTTTGTTCTGGGTTAACTCCGCCCCATGCAAGGTCACGTGTCTGTAGGCCTAAGGGGTGATTGGACAGCGCAAAGCTGGAAGCCGACTAGCATCCGACGCGACCCGCTCGGGAGAGAGGTCATTCCAGGTCTAGGAGCCGACGAAGACAGTCACGACGCAATGCCATCGCCAGGAGTAAGGTTACTACGCAGTGTAAGTACAGCTTGCCCCATCTTGCCACATTTCCGTCCCTCCCGTAGTCGAACTCCGAAACATATTAAATAGCTCACATAATAAAGTAGAGCCAACACACTTCCGGTGTTTTTGTCAGCCTACACACCCGCTCGGCTATCCTACCATAAAGCCAGTTGTATTTTGCTGACTACACTGAGCTTGTGGCAGAATCAGAGGAAGGCCCTGGGAAGTTAGTGACATATTTTGAGAAGGTGTGCGAAAGAAGAAAGTTGAAGATAAATATGGGTAAAAGTAAGGTGATGAGACGTACAAAGGGAGAGGATGGCAGCAAATTGGAAGTATTCAAAGAGAGACTGGAGGAAGTAGATAGCTTTAAATACTTGGGGCGAATATGGTGGGAAAGAGAGGAGTAGAGGTAGAGGTAGAATGTAGATTGAGAGAAGCAAGTAAATGCACTGGGGGATTACAAAGTGTAATGAGAAGTAGACATTTAGGAATAGATGGTAAGGGGAGATTGTATGAAGGAATGATTGTGCCGACAGCACTGTACGGGGCAGAAACATGGAACATAAGAGAGGAAGAGTTTAAATGTGT
>NC_134792.1:13641890-13644390 GCF_046742065.1 Oratosquilla oratoria
GGGGTTACTAGGCTAGATAAAGTGATAAATGAGGAGGTGAGGAGGAGAACAGGGGTGGAAAAGGAGCTGGGAGATCGGGTTGATGAAAGAATATTAGGATGGTTTGGACACATGGAAAGAATGAGTGAAGAAAGACTAGTAAAAGAGGTATGGAAGGCAGATGTGGAGGGAGTGAACATGAGGGGACGTCGTAGGATGAGGTGGATGGATGGGGTGAAGGAGGCTTTGGGGAAGAGGGGAATGTCTGTGGAGGAAGGACGGGAGAGGACAGAAGACAGGGGTGAATGGAGAATGGTTTTATATGGATAATGTTGTGATTGCATGAGGTGGAATGGGCAGGGGGGGGGGATGAGGTAGTATGTGTGAGCAAAATTTGACGCAGCCCGAAGGGATTTCTCCCCGTCCTCTCCTTTTATGCAATGGGGGGACGGAGAGGGGGGTCGCCGATTTAATGAAGCGGCCTTGCTGTGGATGTGCTGTGTCTTGCGACATTGCTTCTGACCCAGGGCAGTGGACAAGGTGCAGGGATGACCCGTCATCCAGGAGGTGCTCAGATAGGAGGGAGGGTGGAGGGGTGTGGAGTGTTTTCAGGGATGGAGTGGGTGGAAATGATTTTGTGCCTTTCCCTTTTTGGCTACCTCCCTTGTAAGGGGGAAAAAGCCTTGGTATATGTATGTATGTATGTATGTATATATATATATGTATATATGTATGTATATATATGTATATATGTATGTATATATATGTATATATGTATGTATATATATGTATATATGTATGTATATAAATATGTATATATATGTATATATATATGTATGTGTATATATGTATGTATATATATGTATATATGTATATATATGCACATATGTATATGTATATATATGAATATATATTTATATATATCTACATATGTATATATGTTTATATGTATATATCTATATATGTATATATACAGTATAAATATATATATATATACATAAATATATTATATATATATACATAAATATATTATATATATATATATATATATATATATGTGTGTGTGTGTGTGTGTGTGTGTGTGTGTGTGTGTGTGTGTGTGTGTGTGTACTTTTTCCACACCACTTTTGAGGTAGAGTACGTAGGCGCGTTTTTTTTTTTTTTTTTTAATGTGGTGTTCCATTGAGCCCTAATTCACAAATTATCTCATCTCTCTTCTCTGCCGTATGTTTAATTTCTTACACTAAAAGTATGATCTTTACCATTTCCTTGAACGCTCCATTGCAGTAGAAGTAGATGGTATAACACTTAATTCCTCTGTACCTGAATCACCAGGATTTCCACAGCTAATTTCTTTTTGTTTTTCATCTTTTGTTTCATGGTCCGTTATATGCTGGTTATCCTCAATAGTCTTCAAAATCTTCAGTGTCACTGTCATCTGTATCATATGAGGGAATCTCTAATTCATCCATTATTTCTTCCTCAGATTGGATAGTAGAGTTTGAGCAGGAAGCCCCTCGACAAGACACACATACAATGGAGCATTTTAAGATCCCTTTCACACATCTGCACCTCCGTACAAAATTCTTTGCGCATGTGCACGATATTGAATGAAGTAATTTCTCAGGTGCGGGTGGTAAATCTGTGACAGGAACCAAGCCATCGGTTTCTTTTTTCCATCCCCACTGATCGGGGGGTAATGGATTGCTCTGCCAAAGTAGAATAGGAGGGACAAATGTCCTTGGGCGAACTGCTTGTAGGACTGAATGAGCTATGGCAGTGCATACTCTGTGTTTGTTGTCAATATCTCCATTTCCTCCTTTTTCATTTAATTTATGTAACAAAGCACGAAGGGAATCAGGTACGTTGTTTTCAACATCAGTAAAGAGTCCTTCAGGAGAAGGGTGGTTGCAGGAGTCGTATACCTTTGACTTGATGTCCTCCTAAATAATAGCTGCCACAGTTCTAACAATCCTCAATCGCTCTTCTTCCTCACTATGCAGTCTTTCATTATACCATGAATTACATAGAAATTTATCTCCTGATTTACGAAAACATACTATGGGCGTCTTTCTTTATTTTTGGAGGGTGGTTATGATTACATCACTTCCGTACTTTTCCTGTAATTTCGTTTTCAGATAGTTTGCACTTATCTTGCAGGATTGATTCTAGTGCATCACATCTAGCAATTCCTGCAAAGTAGATTGACAGTCATCACTCTCTTCCATGTATGAACAAACTTTCTGTATGCCAGTTACAATATCTTCATCATCAGGTCGTCCACGTTTGCCTGATAGATTTACGTGATGTTTTTTCACAGAAAAAACTTGGCGCTACATGATCTATGGTGTCTAGCTTCTGCAACCAAACACTGGACATCGACTATAATGGCTTTTACTTTTTTGCCCCAGTTATCATTACGATCGTTAGCTTTATCAAACACATTTTTCCAAAGTCCAAGGTCATCACACTATCAACTACTTGTCGTCTATGGATATTTTTTTTCTTTTCTGCTTTTTCA
>NC_134792.1:13656890-13664390 GCF_046742065.1 Oratosquilla oratoria
CGAGCACACAAAATAGAAAAAATGGGAAGTATTTTGAGAAAAAAGAGAGCTGGATAGTCAGGGTGTGCACGCACACACACGCATACACACAATTAGAAAAAGATACAAAGATATTGTTAGATCAGACTAAGAAGCGCAAAATTAAACTGAGGGGCAGGTTTAGCTCTTTGTCGGTTGAATAAAATCACCTAGCAACATTCAATACAAGTTTAGTAGAAGTTTCGGCTGAAGCAACTATCCACTCGAAGGTCGTAGTTAAGATGGTTCAGCCAAGATCAGGTGTTCTCAAAGTAGCGTCTCAGTACCCCCAGAGGTACCGAAACCTGTTCTTGGGGTTATACAAAAAAAGCACCCTGGAAAATATTGAATAAATAATTTCGTGTAAGAATGATTCTTTATCCATTTATTTACTTGAAAAATAAAATAAACGAGCCCCTAAAACACAGCTGTTTGTTCATAGCCGTCCCGTTTCCTCTTTCTAAAAGTAAATCGAAAATTAAAATTCGAGAGCAGTAAGCTAATATTGGTGAGGGGTCTCGGGCTGACTTGGGGTTGAACTTTGGGATACCGGGGCTGAACAACTCTAGGAACCACTGGTCTAGATAGTTTATTTACTATCTCGTCTGAAGGCAGTCAGAATGAAATATTTATACTCTCCCAAGCTATTTTATTCTTCTCAATGACAATATCACCACCCACTTCAGTAGCGAACTGCGGAGGGAAATCTGAATGAGGAATGCTTAAGTCATTTTAGATTTGCTGATGACATTATTCGACTTTTAGAAAGAAATAGAAGACATACAAGATATGTTGATTGATTTGAACAAAGAAAGTCTCAAACTTGGTTTGAAGATGAGTAAGAGATTCAAAGTATTATTCAGCTCAAGAGTTCAAAGTAAAACAAGCGCAAATACTGGTGCGAATCTTGAAATAATCTAAAAGTAAAACTACATCAGGAGTAAAAACTAACTAAAGATCATAGATATTAAATGAAAATGTTTGGTAGATATAAGAAGAACATGAAAGACTTACATGATGCAAGAAACGCAAGCTTTACAATCAGTGCATAACTTTATTCTAACACTATGGGTGTAGGACTTAGAAATTGACAAAGGCGAAAGAGACAATGCTGAGGGGTGCACAGAGAAGTAGGGAGAGATCAACGGTGGGAATAATGCTGAAAGACAGGAAGAGGTCAAGCTGCGTGAGAAAGCAAATTGGAATGAAAGATATTGTGGAAGCTGTGAAAAAAGGACAATGGGCGATGGGGCAATAGTGTTACCGACTGGACGCCGCGAGATGGGAAGCTTGGTGTGACTCACGTAGTAGATTAAAAAGGGCCTCTGTTCAGGACATCAATGACTGCCACTTGCCCTGGCTATTTGAACACGGATGAATCCCCGGAGTAAAAATCAACTTACCATCTTCCGTACCAAACGGTCCCTTTCCTTCTGTCCTGGCTGGGTCCCGCCAGGCGATGTAATTCGTCCCCGTGATACCTCCCACCTCCTCCCCTCACCCTCGGGGGGTTGGGGATTGGGAAGGGATAAATCAATTTTTCGTGTTTCTTCAGGCTAATTAACTAATTGTTGCGTTGGTCCCCCGCCCCCTCCATTCCCACCTACCTGGAAGGATGAGGGAAGGGTCACACCGCCCCCCCCCCAGCCAGGTGACGAAAAATCTATCCAGATTTGGCCTACGCTATGTTATTTGTTGTGGATAATGACAAACTATATCATTGAAGTCTTAGATGGACAAAACAGGTCATCTTCTCACTTTCTATTATTTACATTTATTCGTTTATCTATGTATTTACATATTTATTTACTTATCCATTTACTTATTTATCTATAAGTTATTATTTCATTTATTTATTCATTCATTTATTTATTCATTTATTTGTTTATTTGTTTTATTTATTTGTTTATCTACTTATTTATTTATCTCTTTATTCATTTACCTATCATATTCAGTATGATTTTTTGTGAAGTGTGCCAGCAATGTAGGAATAATCCTGGCAGCCTTAGATTAGTTTGCATATAATTTCCTAATCATATATGCAAATGTAGTTATGTACGTATATATATATATATATATATATATATATATATATATATATATATATATATATATATATATATATATGCAATAAAATACTAAGAACGTGTGTTCACAAATGCATGAGTACTCACCAGGAACAATAAACTAACGAAGCAGAGCGCTTGTGTATAATTACATCTTCAGTGCTAATACAGAGAAGGAATTAGCACTAAAGATATAATTATACGAAAGCGTTCTTCTTTGTTAGTTTATTTTTCCTGGTGGTTGCTCACGTATATATATACATACATATATATATATATATATATTTATATATATATATATATATATGTATATGTATACATATATATATGTATATGTATATATATATATATATGTATATATGTATATATATATGTATATATATATATGTATATTTAAGATTATTTCAGACAAATGAGAGAGAATGTGGGTGGGGAAGGGCAAACGAAGATGTGTTAGGAATAGAGTTTATTGCCCTAACGTTGCGACCAACTTGGTCTTCTTCAGAGGACTACAGCATTACAGTTAATAAAGGTTTATTGTATAAATATGTACAGTTTTACATACATTGACATACAATGCGGGCAACAGCCCGCCAGTGGGGGAGTTGTTGTGCCCTAGTGGGTGGAAGGTGAGGGCTTAGGGAGGTCAGCGAGGGGGGGGCGCCGCCCTGAGTACCCCAAGCATTACGTCCATGGGCGTGTGGCGGACAAGGAGGGCAGCTCTCGTTGCCCGACTGCTGAGGAGGCTGCCTTCTGCAGGGTGGGCGGGGGTCTGCGGCGCTGGTCGGAGGGCCTCCGTGGCCGGGCAGGACAGTAGGTAGTGCAGCAGCGGGTGGCGGCTGTGCCTACCGCAGTGATCGCACTGTTGCCCTTGGAAGCCGTCATACAGCTCCTCCCTGGTGCAGTAGCCCAGCCTAACTCTTTGCAACAGTACGCCGTCAGCCCTGGGCTGTTGATGGAAGGCGCTCAACGTCTGATAGTCGGTGGTGGCGGCGTACCAAGCAGCTAGTCTTTTTGCTCCTTCTAACTGCCGGTGAGTCTGGTGGGCGCGGCGGGCTGCGGCACGCCTGGCTCGTGCCTTCACGTACGACAGACTAGGTGGCACGTGCCTGGTCACGTGGGGAGCGCCAGCGGCTCTTTTTGCAGCAACGTCGGCGGACTCATTGCCTCGCACGCCAACGTGGCTGGGCATCCAGTGCATCCTTACCCGACGTCCCTGTGCGGCGAGGCTCTGCAGGCTGCCCAGGATGGCGGTGACGAGTCCCACGTTGTCGCTGGGGCACGGCTGCTGGAGGACCTGCCACGCCGTTCTGGAGTCTGTAAGTAGGACCACAGTAGCCTCCTGGCGGTTCTGGGCGTGCTCCAGGGCCAGGTGGATGGCCACAAGCTCTGTCTGTAGGGTGGAACAGTAATCCGGCGTCCTCTCGAGCAGTTCGGTCCCAACGGTGATGGCAGCGGCGCCCGTCCTGCTACTCTCGGGGTTGACTGAGCCGTCGGTGTAGTATATGGCACCGCCCGGCTCAGACACCTGCGCCACCGCCATAAGGGTGTGATGCCGCAGCTCCTCGGTGGTGCAGAGCGCCTTGCTGGCCGGTAGCCGGGTGGTGGAGAACTCTGCTGTGGGGGGCTCCCACGGGGGTGGGGCTCGGTAGGTGGGGGCCGGGAGGTCGGCGTGTGGCCAGCGCCAGCTGTTAATGTGGGCGAGGCTGCGGGTGGCCAGGGTGGACTGGAGTAGCCACGGGTTGCGGTGGAGGACATCGTTCCCTTGCGTCATTGCAAGCCGTAGTCTTCTCTGTGCTACTCCTTCGGAGTCGCGCTGCAGGACCCTGGCCACGCGGCAGGCTACGATCTGTTCTACTCTGGTGGTGAGTGGCACCAGGCGGGTCTCGTTCTGCATGACGCACGCACTGGTCCATCTCGGAGCTCCCAGCATCGTCCTCATGGCGGTGTTTTGCAGCACCTCGAGCCGCTCCTGTTGGCTACGGGAGAGCGATATGAGGACTGGGGCGCTGTAGTCCACCAGGGAGCGCACTGCAAATATGAAGTACAGTCGGAGGACGGAGAAAGTAGTCCCCGCTGTGGGTCGTGTCATGGCTCGCATTACGTTCAGCCTAGCCTGGGCCCTTTCCCTCAGGTAGGTGGCGTGGGCTGTAAAGGACAGCCACTTGTCCACCCATACACCGAGGTACTGGTATGAGTTAGCCCAAGCCAGTCTGACGCCCTGGACGCAGAGCTGACCTGCCGGGTCGGCAGCCCTCACCATCATGGCGCGGGACTTCTCTGCAGAGATTTTGAGTCCCAGCTCCTCGCATTTCCCGCTGATAATGTCGAGCGCCTGCTGCGCCTTCCTGAGCTTGTTGCCCCTCCCGGTGACCACGAGGGCGAGGTCATCGGCGTAGCTGAGGAGGATGGTGCCATTGTGGAAGGGCAGGGCCACCAGCTGCTCCATCAGCAGGTTGAAGAGGAAGGGGCTGAGGATACCACCCTGGGGCGTCCCGTTCTCCAACCTCTGGAAGCTGGACTTTAGGCCCTGGAATTTTACCCTGGCGCGGCGATGCTGGAGATAGTCGCGGAGCCAGGCCAGCATCCTTCCCATCACGCCCTTCCTTACGAGGGCGGCGAGGATGGCGTGAGGGCTGGCCAGCTCGAATGCCTTTTCCAAGTCGAGGAAGACAACGATGGCGGGGCGATGGTTAACTTGATTCAGCAGTGTCAGGATGCTGTCCGCCGTGCTCCTGCCGCGGGTGTAGCCGAAAATGTGAGGGTGTAGTGGCCCCACACGCCACTGAAGGCGAGCAAGCACCATTCTCTCAGCCGTTTTGGCCGTGCAGCTGAGGAGGGAGATAGGCCTTAGCTTAGTGGGCTCCCTTGGTTTGGGGATTGGTTGGATGTCAGCCTCCTTCCACGAAGGAGGCAGGCATCCCGCCATCCACGACTCGTTGACTGTGGCCAGCAGGGCGGCGTCCCCAGCTGGTCCGGCGTGAGCGATCATGGAGTACGTCACGCCGTCGGCCCCTGCTGCTGTGTCACGACTCCGTTTCTTGGCCTGCTCCAGCTCCTGAGGAGTGAAGGGACGGTCTGTTGCATCAGCTTCTTTAGTCGCCTCCTCGATGGCCGTGTCGCGGAGCGGCCGAAGCTGCTGCTGGAGACGGCGCGTGCTACCCGGAAGCTGGTCACTGGAGCCGCGGGTGGTGAATTCGGCTACGAGCCTCTCAGCCTCCTGGCGTGGGTACGGGTGGGCGGCGGGGCGCGGCGGGGCGGCGCCGGAGGCGGTCTTCACGCTTTTCCACAGCTGGCTTAGAGACGTGTGTTGGCTGAAGGAGGAGCACCACTCCAACCACTTGGCCTCCCTGGCCTTCAGGGACACCTCCCGTGCGCGGGCCACCACGTCCTGAAGTAGCCTCAAGTTGGTTGGGTTGGGGCGTCTCTTGTAGAGCTTCCTGTGAATGTTCACTCTGTGGTTATGCTCCCGCACCTCCTCGTTGTAGAACCACCAATTTGGCCGGTGACGACGGCTCGGGGCTTTCCTGGGGATGGCTGCGTTAGCAGCCCTCTCAATAGCAGCAGTCAGGTCCCTCTCCCGCTGGTGAAGGTCCACGGGTGGCTGGTAGGCGGCCCACCATTCGTCGAGGGAGGCCTGGAAGCTGGCCCAGTCTGCTCTCCCGATGTTCCAACGTGGAGGGGGGAGGGAGGGCGCTGGGGGTGCCACTGGGAGGGTGGTGAGAGTGGCAAAGTGGTCGCTGGTGAGGGTAGGATGTACTTGCCATGTAGCACCGGCGGCCAGGTCGCTCGAGGCGAGTGTGAGGTCAAGCCTCCCCCCCCGGGTGTGGGTAGCCTCCCCTGTGTTGAGGAGGCGGATATGGGGAATGTCCTCGAGTAACACGGCCAGGTGGCGGCCCGTTTCGTTGGTTGGAGATGGTGAATGCAGCATGGGGTGGTGGGCGTTCAGGTCGCCCGCCACGAGGAGGCTGGTGTGGGCGGCGAGGGAGAACAGCTCGCCTGCTTCCAGATGGTATCGTTGGCTCCTGTATATGTTGTACACCAGAAGCGGGATGCCCCCGACCTGCAGCTCTAGTCCCAGGACCTCCACGCCCTCCCCGCAGTGGACTGGGGCGGATACTCTGCGGTGAGGGATGGTGCTCCTCACCAGCGCCGCACAGCCGCGGGTGTTCTCTGTGGCAGGGAGCGAGTGAAGGGAAAAACCCGCCACCCTCCACTCAAAGTCGGCACGCGTCAAGGTCTCCTGGAGCAGCACCACGTCAAGGTTTTCCGCGAAGATAGCCTGCAGTACTTGGTGCTTCTTAGGTCGGAGACCTTGCACGTTCCACTGCAGGATTCGGAGCCTGGGAGGGCCAGCAAGCTGGTCCTTATCGGCGTCTGCCTCAGCTCGTCGACTCTCCATTCTGGTGGTTGGGGTCGGCTGGGTAGAGGGAGCGGAGATGCGTGTCCTTCAGGTCGGGGGGTGGCTGGAAACCACATTCTGTGAAGACTGAGACAGTCTCCTGCAGGAGCTCGCTAAGGGTCCCCTGCTTGTCGCTGTCATGGTTGGGGTTGGTGAGCAGCTTCACCAGAAATTGCATCATCCTTGTCATGATGCAGCTGACGACTGTGCGTATTTCCTCGCTCATGGTGCGTGGCAGGTCGTGGGAAAGGTCGGTTAGGCCCATGGAGGGTCTCCTCCATGTCTACGTTTGTCATTACCCAACTCTCTGAACCTTATGTTAGGGTAGGTATCAAGACAGTATTGCAAATAATTCTTCTCACTTCCAAAGGTACATGTTTTTCCTTTATTATTGGTCAGAGAGCTCCAACATTTGCAGTGAATTTATTTATTCTTTCTGAAATATCCCTCCTTATTTCCACCCTCTTTAGTGACTACACTTCCAAGATATTTGAAGATGTTTGTATTTCTTAACCATCTTATTTCCTATGGTGATGTTGAACTGTTCTTCTCTTCTGCTAACGGTCAGTATTTCTGTCTTCTCTACATTAATTTTCATGCCTTTGCTTATAAAGCACTCATTCCACCTTTTTAAGTCTTCTTCGATCTCTTCCCTATCTGTGCTCCATTCAGCTATATCATCTGCATAAGCCTTCTTTAAAATCCTCTATTACAGTTTCCATATATGCTATAAAGAGGGGATAACACACTTCCTTGTTTAACATCTGTTTTCACAGGGAACCACTTTTCTGACCCCTCTGATGTTCTAACACTGCATACACAGGGGTGATACAAACTTTTTATAGCTTTCTTTAGATGTCCCTAGACACCATACCTCTCCTCCATACATCTCCATACCTTTTCGCGAAGTATTGAACCAAAAGCCTTCTATACATCAATAAAAGCGATGTACAGGCTTTGGTTATACTCCCATGCCTTTTTATTCACCATCCTTAGTCCAAAAGTTAAGTCCGT
>NC_134792.1:13676890-13704390 GCF_046742065.1 Oratosquilla oratoria
AAAAATTAAAAAATTAGAAATATAGATAAGAGCAGCGCAACGGAAGGTGAAGATAACTATTTCCATGGATTTAATGAGGGAGGATATGACAACCTCCCCCGACTAGTAAATCTAGAGGAGAAACTAAAATGAATAAATATTGGGAAGCTAGGTTTAACCAAATAGAGTTGATTACTCAACGAGTTGATAAACTGGAAGAACTAAAGAAGGAGAATAAAAACATAACTAAAGAAATAGAAGAATTAAAAAGACAGTTAAGAGAAGTAAAGGATGAGAATGAGGAACTGAAGAGGAGTAAGAAAGAGAATAAAGAGTCCATAGCAAAAGAGGTAAGTGGTTGGAAAAAAGTACAAGAGAACAATAAAATGGAATTTAGAGGTATAATGGAACAGGAGATGAAAGAACAAACTAATGACACAGTTATTAAAGTGATGAGGGAGAAGGAGAATATAGTAAGAGACTTAGCGGATAAAATGAAATGTATAATTATATTAGGGATGGGAGAGAAGTATAATCTAAATAGCACTACATGAATAAAGGAAGAAAAGGAAAAAGTAAATAAGATATTAGAAGTAGTTCAAGAAGATGATCCAGAAATAGGGAAAGAAATAGAAGAAATTTATAGACTAGGGAAATACAATACAGATAAGACCAGACCAATTAAAGTTAAATTCAGGTCACAAACAACAGCAGAGAATATATTAGCAAAAACAGGGAAACTAGCAGACTGTGATCGATACAAACAGGTATGGATAAAAAGAGAAATGAATAAAGAGGAAAGAGAGGAGGAAAAACAAAGACTAGAAGCTAAGGAAAAACGAGAAAAGAACAGAGACAGAAAAAGAGAAATTCTATTGGAGAGTAGTGAATATGAAAGTGAGGAATTGGTTCATAGCAGAGAAAAACGGAAGGGGAACAGAAAACACGATGGAAGTAGCAGAAAATTAAAAGTGTCTTACACAAATATAGATGGCTTAATAACAGGCTTGAATGAACTGAATGCTTACCTGATGGAAAAAGAACCGGACATAATGGGAATTATAGAGACAAAACTGAAAGGTCCACTACCACCCAACAGTATAGGACATGGTGCATATAATTATTGGATTAGAAACAGAGAGGTAAAACAAGAGGGTGGAGATATGTTCCTGACCAAGAAGGATATGAATGAGAGGAATGTCACATATGGAAAGAATAGAGTAGAGATGATTATGATGGAGGTGGAGGACAGGGATGGGAAGAGCAGGAAGTTTGTAGTAAATTATGTGCCTCCTAAAACGGCTTCGTGGGAAGAGAAAGAACGCAAAATTATGTTAGAAGACACAAGGATAACACTAAATAAAATAATGGAAGATGGAGGAAGAATAGTTATAATGGGTGACTTTAATTGTAAAGAAATCTGCTGGGAAGAGATGACAGTGAAGGGTGGAGACGACTCATGGGGAAATGTACTACTTGATATGATTATAGAACATACAATGACGCAATGGATACAAGAGATTACTAGGTATAAAAATGAGGAAGAACCATCGAGACTAGACCTAATAATCACATCAGAACCCGAAATAGTGGACAAGATTGAATATAAAACACCAATAAGTAAAAGTGACCACATATTGGTTGAACTGGAACTAAATGAGGAAAAATACATGAAAAAACGAACAATATAGAAAGGGAAGATTGATGTATGAAAAAACAAATTTTGATAAAATAAGAGAGTTCTTTCAAAAAGCTGATTGGGAAAAAATACACAAAAAGGAAACAACAGTAGAAGAGAAATGGAATATTTTGACAAAAATTCATAAAGGAGTGGAAAAATGTTCCAAGACAAAAGCAAGAAAAAGAGTATGTAAAATGCTGGTACAACAAAAGATGTAGAGAGTTAAAAGACAAAAAGGATAAAGCTTGGGTAAAATGAAAAAAGACAAAAGACCTGAAAAATAGAAAATATATACTAGTTATAGAAATGAATATGTACAAGCGTGCAGAAAAGAAAAGAGAAAATACGAAAAAAATGTCAGAAAAATGTAAAGATCAATCAAAACTATTTTACAGATTTGTAAACAACAAACTGAAAAACAAACAAGAATTAGAGAAACTACGGCAAGGAGGAGTTGAATAAACAGAGGAAATAGAAATGGCAGAAATTATGAACAAGCATTTTAAATCGGTGTTTACAAGGGAGAACATACAACCTAGAGATATCGAATGGGAGGAGAAAGTCCCCCGTATGAAAGAGATAGAAGTGACAAGGAATGAAATAATGAATCACTTGAGTAATCTCGATGTCAGAAAATCGCATGGACCAGATGAAATGGCAAACTGGACTTTGAGAGAATGAAGGAATGAACTAACAGACAAAATGCATAGTCTATTAAACAATTCATTGAAAGAAGGAAAAGTTCCAGAAGATTGGAAAAGAGCAAATATAGTACCAATATATAAAGGGGGGAAACAAGGAAGACCCTACTAACTATAGACCAGTCTCTCTTACAAGTACGATAGCTAAAATTTGTGAAAGAATGATCAAAATTAGATAGGTAAGGCATTTGAAAAAAAAAAAAAAAACGTATTAAATCCAAGGCAATTTGGATTTAGACAAGGACGATCATGCGTCACAAACTTAATGTGTTACTATTCAAGGCTAATAGATGTAATACAAGAAAGAGATGGATGGGCTGATTGTGCATTACTAGACCTGAAAAAAGCTTTTGATCAGGTGCCACAGAAGAAGTTTAAGGAATTAGAAACTACAGGGGGAATATAGGGCAAACTACTGAAGTGGATGGAAGACTTCCTGCATGAAAGAAAAATGAGAGTGGTGATAAGAGACAAACACTCTAATTGGGATGAAGTGATAAGTGGTGTTCCACAAGGAACAGTTCTGGCCCCAATAATGTTTGCTATATATATTAATGATCTGGATAAAGGAATTGAAAGTTATATGAGCTTCTTTGCGGATGATGCAAAATTGTTAAAAAAGTGAACACTGAAGAAGATTGTGAGTCGCTGCAGAGTGATCTCAATAAAGTATGGGAATGGAGTAGGAAGTGGGAGATGGAAGTCAACATTAAGAAGTGTAGTATAATGGAATTTGGAAGAAGCAAGAAAAGAATTGTGGGATCTTATAAATTGGGAGAAGAAGAAATAAAAAAGGTAGAAAATGAGGACCTGGGCGTCATCATTATGAATGATATGTCCCCTGAGAAACATATAAACAAAATTTTTTGGAGAAACTTATAATTTAATAAGAACAATCAAAGTGGTATTTACATACCTGGACAAAGAAAGAGTGAAGAAAATACTAGTCACTTTGATAAGACCAAGATTGGAATAAGCAGCGACGACGTGGTCACCAAGTACAAAAAAATGTATAACAAAACTTGAAAGAATACAAAGAGCAATTACAAACTTAGCACCAACACTCTCAGAACTATCATATGAAAAGAGACTAGCAAAACTTGAGCTACAGACATTAGAGCAAAGAAGAGAGAGAGGAGACTTGATAACTATTCATAGAATCATGAAAGGCATAGAAGCTTTTTATGGAGAGGATCTAATAAAATGGGATTGTAGAAATACAAAAGGACACAGAAAGAAAATCAAGAAAGACAGTTATAGAAGAGACCTGAAAAAGAACAGCTATCTCCACAGGGTAACAAACATTTGGAACAAGTTAGATGAGAAAGTGGTGTGTGAAAAAACAATACATGAATCTAAAAACAGTCTAGATAAAATGAGATATGAAGACGGGACTCACGAGCATAGCTCCCCTTCCCGTAAAATATAACTAGGTAAGTACAACTAGTTAGATACACACACACACACACACACACACACGCACGCACACACGCACGCACGCACACACACACACACACACACACACACACACACACACACACACACACACACACACACACACACACACACACACACACACACACACACACACACATATATATATATATATATATATATATATATATGTATGTATATATATATATATATATATATATTACAATGGCGGATTACATGCCGGAGCATGCCGACAGGAGACCTTTTGGTCCATATCTAGGTCGGATGCGGAAAAAATCATAACAATAATAAAATAATAAATAAAAACTATAATAATGTAAATAAAAAATAAAATACATAAATAAATGCATAGGCATAGTTAAATAATAAACAAACAGGTAAATAGTAAATAATAATAAATTGACATATAACTAATAATAAATGAAAATCAGACAGACAAATGATAACAAAACAAAAACAAATAATATAAAATAAATTATAATCATTACTGCATATTGCTTAAGTGTTTATCTAAATGATTCTTAAAACTTCGAACTGAACTACATTGCACTACCTGTGCAGGAAGTTTATTCCATTCATTAACTACACGGTTGGCAAAGTTGTTTCTACCTACTTCCAAATTGGATCTATTTCCGGACAGTTTGAGACCATTATTTCTTGTCTGATTCTCATTCAAACACAAACACAAACACACACACACACACACACACACACACACATATATATATATATATATATATATATATATATATATATATATATATATATATATATATATACATATACTCGTATATATGATTAAATTTATGGCAGGATTATTATTGAAGACTTTTAGTTTTTTTTTTTCTGAGAGCATTATTTCCTTTCGCAGGAAGTTGTCGTACAATGTCTCCATATGACTTTGTTTTGTACATTACTTTGAGCATGGCTACCTAAGTAAAATACTGGCCAGAACGCATTTTCACACTTTTTAGTGCTTTATCAGTGACTAGAATGTGAATATCTGAATTTTGGTTGTTTATGTACTGTTATTGGTGGACTGATTGGGTGGGCTTCTGATTGGCTAGCGGACCGGCCTGGAGGTACAGGACTGTGCTATTTACTCATTGGTCGGCTGTTGTGTGACGTCATCAGTCTCGCTCCGTCTTCCAGGGGGCGTAGGTCTCCTTACACTAGGAAGGGCCTCTAAATTTGTGGTTTGTGTATTTAGACTGGGGGATGATTCTTTTATGGAGAGAACTTCGAGGATAGGCAGCCTTCTATGGTCTTGATTTGTTGCCAAGACTTTTTTGTGTTTTCTACTAGAGTGTCTCTTTTTTTAAATTCTCTTGTGAACCGAATAGTAATGGTTTTTGGGATCTGAGGAGAGGTGGTATGACAACCGGTGTAAGAGCTTCATTTTTGTCATGCCAATATAGGTCGAGAGTTGGGTTACACAGTCCCTAAGTTTACAAGTATACCTGTATATGACGCGAGCTCACTTTTACTCTGTCTTGCATTGTTCTTTGATAGTAATTCAGATTTTTTATAGTATATAATTAATTGTACTTTAGAGTTATTTCCTCAGGTTAAAAACTTCTTTTAATAATCTGTTACATGATTCTTTCATCTTCTTTGTGGGTTGTGGAGGACTCATAATATATTTTATTCAGGTTTTTTACATTAGTGTCCTAGTGGTTTTTGTCTGAGTGGTTTCTGTCCTGATGGTTTTTGTCAAAGTGCCATTTATCTGTTTTTTTATTCACTCTATATACTTAGTGGCAAATCCATTGTTTATAAGGGTCTGTGAAGCTCTTTCTAACTCGCTATATATTGCTTGCCAATTATTTCAGTTGAATCTTTGTATCTTTATATACAGAAGTATTGTAAATGGTTTTACGTTACGGCAGATGATATTCTTCATAACTCTTTCTTTAGTTTTATATGCTGATGTCATGTGGCCTTTGTGAAACAGTTTTATGGGCGTCTTGTTTGGGGCGTCGGTGTGGGTGTTATGTCCAGGGTACCAACGGTCGACTTCATCCTTGATAAATTTCTCAACAATGTAATTAGGTAAACCGTTGTTTACAAGAACTTGGGAGGTCCGTTCAAGTTTGTGGTGAACAGATGTCCAGTCTGAACAGTGAGTGACAGCCCTCCTGAGATATGCATTAATAGTGGATATTTTGTATCTTGTGGGGCACTCACTATGTCCATTTAAACACTGCTCATTGTTGGTAGATTTCTAGGGTACCAACGGTCGGCTTCATCCTTGATAGATCTCTCAACAATGTAATTAGATAAACCGTTGTTTACAAGAACTTGGGAGGTCCGTTCAAGTTCGTGGTGAACAGATGTCCAGTCTGAACAGTGGGTGAAAGCCCTCCTGAGATATGTATTGATAGTGGACTTTCTGTATCTTATGGGGCACTCACTGTGTCCATTTAGACACTGCTAATTGTTGGTAGATTTCACATAGACACTATTTTTGTATCCAGAGTTAGAGTGAGAGACTTGTACGTCTAGAAAGGGAAGGGGACTGTTGATGCTATATTCGGTGGTGAAAATGAGGCCTGAGTCTTCCATGAGTCTCTAGCGGAAGTCTTTTAGTTCATTAGCGTTATTAAACCTGACGTAGATATTGCCTATATATCTACAGTAGATACTAGGTTTTTCCTCAGATAATGGGGGGTCTAAGCTTAAGATCGTGCATTTTTGGGTTAAAAGCATGAACATTGGTACATTTATAGAGTAACCCTAGATAAACATTTCAGGATATGAAGACAAGCTGTAAGAATCCCTTGGTGGCCACAGCAGGAACTAACATCTTACCATGTGGCGGACGTCACAGAAATTAATTAAAGGGTCTTAAACATTTTATCTTTTTAAGTTAGGAATATGAAACTTGGCAGGTTTCTAAGGTGTTTAATAAGAACTATCTCTTGATGATAAAAATAGAATCAGAGCCCCCTAATGACCAAAAGTGCAATTATCTTTATTTTTATTTATCTATTTATTTTTATTTATTTATTTTTGCAACCTCTGATTACAATTGTGAAAGGACCTGGGCCTTTTTTGTGCATTTTATTAATATAAAACCTGAGCTTTTCCATCACAATGGATCAAATATTTGATATACAAGTGTTTTTGAAGAAGTATTTATCTGAATATACACAATAAACACAGCAGTTAACATTGAACATTCATTCCAAGTAAACAGACGATCATCTTTACGAAAGACAAAACAAATTGTTTTGTAGTTTTTTACATAACTTTGAATTTCATAACCACTTACCACAAAACCAGAATGAGTACTGTTGATTTATCAAGTGGTACATTTAGGTCACAAAAAAATTCAGTTTAAGGTGCCTAAATTTGGAAACAGTCCCCTTCGCAGTTGCACAGCGCAGTGTATTTGAGCTGTGCTTTGCTGCATTTACACAGACCTCTGAAAGAGTTCTTGCAATTGCAACATATCAGTTCATAGCACATATCATATGCTTGTTGAAGGGTACTTTGCTTTGGTGTCCACCTGGAACATGCTACATCCCATTCCCATTCAAAGAGCTGGACAAGGCAGGGTCTTTTCTCAGCAGGGATTGGCCTCGAACATGTCCTCCTTGAAATGCTGCTCTCAGAGTATGTTGCTTTAAAGCAGCCTCTGTAGGAGGAATGCTTTCCAGACACTTTGATTTCCTGGAGAACATCTATTGCCTTGCTTCGTTGATGTTGGCGAGCTCTCCGTCAATTGATATTGTGGATTTGACAGTGACAAGAAAGCTTCTGTGACCTCAGGGAAAACATGCCATGTCTCTCATGCATTCTTTTTGCCTCTCCCGGCAAAGAAAGATGTTACATCACAGCCTGTGAAAGCATGGAAGAATGGCAGAGCCTAGGCCTTGGATGATGGCAGAGCAGCAGTGATCTTATGATTGGCTATGTACCTTTGAGGCTTTCCAGTACCAAGTGATATCCACAGTTCAGAGGCTTTAAACTGGTGGAAACATGCCACAGCAAATATAACAGCATCAGTATCTGCTGTTCTGATGAGGATGCGTTGGAGGCCTTTGTTGGCAGCATCCATGACATGCAGGATGGTACGTGTGTCTGCTTCCTCCTGGGTGCAGGGTTCCAGGAACTTGTCCGTCACTGCTGCGTTGCAGACCACTTGCTCGTTCAGAGTACAGATAACTTGTTTGTTGTCCTCCTCAATGCCTACAGCATGTTCAGCAAGAAGAGAAAACAGCTCAGTGTTGTTGTCATTATTGCGGAAAAAACTCTGCCAGTTTCCTGCGATCTTGGTGGTGAGAGTCACTTTCCTGCGAACACCACTGCCTCTCTTCTCCCTGGTTGATGTCTTGAGGCTTTGTTCATTGTAGACATCAAAAACTATATCTACTCTGTCTAAGTTCTTCATGATGTTTTGAATGTGGGGCACAAAGACTTGTGTAACATAGTCAGAGAAGGCCTTTGAAACAACTGAAGTTAGAGAGTGCACCACTATAGCACCATCCAGCACAATTGCAGTAAACTGAAGGACTGTCTGTTTAGAGTTAGATAGACCTTCCAGGGGAGAGAGCAAGTCAGACTTCTTACCTGATCTCATCTCCCCTGACTTTGACAGAGAAGGTGGCCATGGCTGATTCTCAAACTTGTAGAACTCCTCAAATTTTCCTTCTCGAGTTTGGCAGGCGCTGTACAGCCTGGAGAACAATGCACAGTCGTCCTTCAATGCAGATACCTGACTTTTCTGTTTTGAAAGACTTTGAGACTTCGAGAACATCGACAGCTTGTTCTTCTTGATAGGCTGAGTAACTGACTTTGAGTTGTGATGCGTTCAGTTACAAATGTCTCATACTGACGCTGTCACAAGTCATACTCACCCTTGAAACTTTCTAGCGCTGACTGACTGATGACAACTTTGCTGTCAAGTGTCAACATATCGTTGCTGTCCTCTAGGAAAGGACCTCCAAGATATTTTTAACCTTCTTGAGAGCAGTTACCTCCTTCACAAAGGAATTCTGAACACTTGGTGTCTGATCATGATGTTTGTATTTAGCTGCTTTCTCTGAAGTGTTCTCAAAGTCGCGGTTGAGTCTGCTGACCTCTGGACCACCAATCATCCAACGTCTTAGTGCTGCAGTATTGTTTATCAAGCCTGCAGCCCTACTTTCTCCTTTGATCAGAGCATTTTCTTGCTCATATGCCTGAAGTAGTGCCATTGCAGAGAACCTGTGACCTGTTTTCTGGACTACAAACGCACCTTCAGAGAACTCCAGAAACACAGCAGGATGAGACTGCTGCAGACCTGACATGTCATGGATGTGAATTGGCAACCACCTGGCATAGTTGGTGTGATCTGGTGTGATCAAGGTGTCAATCTAACTAGTGACTCAATATACTGTTTGAAGTCACCCTCCCGAACTGAAGAATATCCATCTCCAATTCCAGCACTAAGTTCCAAAACTGGAACTGGGGACGCTCTAGACACATTTTCTTGACCTACTCATGAAAGTCAACAATGTCTTCGTCAGAAGAAATGGTTCGCTTGTAACTTTCATATGCCTGGCACTGTAGGAGGTGGAAAGCAGCTGCAGTGACAGTGTGGGCATTACGTGTCCTAGTCAGGTGTGCTTCTTTGAGATATGAGTCAGCAACACCACCAGTTGGAGGGAGAGGGATGGAGGGGTTCGCTATATGGGGGAGAGAATTATTGTATAAGTTAATGCTTGAAATCATATTATCTTGGATGTTTATATACATTGCCTCTAAAAGCTTGAGTTTTCGTGGGTCTTTGCTACTTGTGATCATTATAGTGATTTTAATTAAGCTTTCACGGGTAGTGGTTTGGTTATGAATTTTTTCATGTGATGTTTGATAGTTCCATTTTGTAAATGCATTGAAATACTCCTACTAAGACTACATCTGGTATGTCAAACGTAGCTTGAGTTACGGGTTGTACAGTCCTCGATTAAACACTTAAACTCATATACTACGTTGGCTTTAGAAATTGTCTCAGTATTGCAATTCAGGTTATTTTTCATAACCAAAGAGCTAGTTTTACGGTTGGAATAGTAGACCACTACGCGGATTTGCTTCTCATTAGAAATCGGGTGGCAGTTTTTTGTGATAATATTTTTATTATTTTCTCATCTTCTTTGTATGCCTTTGTGAAGATGTTGTGGTAGTAGATATTAATGAACTGAGGCTTGGAGGATGTTTGGGGAGAAAGATGATCACATAACATTTTATTACATATTAAGTCAAAATTACAGGAAAACCATTGTTCACTAGTATTTGACGTATATGTTTTAAATTAACATGTAGAGACTGCTATGTAGAGCAAACCCTGAAGGCCCTATAGACATAAACTCTGATAACCCTGTTCTTATAATTGTTCGGGCACTCACTTAAAAAAAAATCTGAGTTAGTGGGTTTTCTATACACACTGGTGGCAAATTCCCCGGATAAAGAATCCACTGCGACATCTAGGAATGGGAGTATCTTGGCTCCTCCTGGATGACTGGTCATCCCTACATCTCGTCCACTGGCCTGGGTCAGAAGCAGTGCAACAAGACACAGCACATTAGACCTGTTAAAAAATCATATTTTCATACGTTACTGTACTTTTTCTCATGCTTTTAGACCTGAAAAAATCCAAAAGTTACATTAATTTTACATAGGATGTATGGAAGCATTGCCGCATGGAGGCTAAATTTTTTATTATCTATTGTTACTTGCGGCGAAGGTCGAGGGGATGGCGGTTCGAATCCTACCGACAACGAAGTTGAAACAAGGGCATGGTTCATTAGATTCCACGCTACAAAGTCCGCTGTAAGGGGCACCGTCCTAGCCTTCTGATGGGAGGAGTTTGTGACGTTAAACCATATCTTATCAAAAGGGCCTAATTTGAGGCGTTTCTAAGCATATTTTGTGGCATAATTTTTTATCTGTTCAAGATAGAGCAACAAATTAGGTACTAAATGAATGAGCAGGATCTACTCTACATATATCAACCATTAGAATTGATGAATTTTTCCTGTGACTTTTAATAGATACGAAATTGTTGACAATCTTGACATTTTTACTAATCTGGAGACATTGTTTTAGCATGGAGCAAGATAGATCAACAAAATAGTTATTGAATTAAATATTCTTAATGCTCTTTTGAACGTATACAATTTGATTAACAATGCACAAAAAATGGCATGTTATTTATAATATCTACAGAAAAATAACAAAATTCCATACATTTGACATATATAAAATGGAAAGAATAATTTTTCAATAAGTCAAACCATCAACTGAAACTACCAAAATAATCATGATTATATGTATCAAAATGATGTTATACAGTCATTTGTTAAGTGTTTGCTTCTTGAAGCTTTCGAAGTGCTGTCTGTTGTATTCCACAGCATGGAGGAGATATTCCCTCTGCTTGGGATCTGTGGTGATGAGTTTTGCTGCTTCCACCACACAGTTCCACGAGGATGGACGTCGTGTTGAATAAAAAAAGAAAAAAGAAAAAAAAAATAGTAGTAGTAGTAGTAGTAGTAGTAGTAGTAGTAGTAGTAGTAGTAGTAGTAGTAGTAGTAGTAGTAACAGTAGTAGTAGTAGTAGTAACAGTAGTAGTAACAGTAGTAGTAACAGTAGTAGTAGTAGTAGTAGTAACAGTAGTAGTAGTAGTAACAGTAGTAGTAGTAGTAACAGTAGTAGTAGTAGTAGTAACAGTAGTAGTAGTAGTAACAGTAGTAGTAGTAGTAACAGTAGTAGTAGTAGTAACAGTAGTAGTAGTAGTAACAGTAGTAGTAGTAGTAGTAGTAGTAGTAGTAGTAGTAACAGTAGTAGTAGTAGTAACAGTAGTAGTAGTAGTAACAGTAGTAGTAGTAGTAGTAGTAGTAGTAGTAACAGTAGTAGTAGTAGTAACAGTAGTAGTAGTAGTAGTAGTAGTAGTACTGGTAGTAGTAGTAGTAGTACTGGTAGTAGTAGTAGTAGTACTGGTAGTAGTAGTAGTAGTAACAATGGTAGTAGTAGTAGTAGTAACAATGGTAGTAGTAGTAGTAGTAACAATGGTAGTAGTAGTAGTAGTAACAATAGTAGTAGTAGTAGTAGTAGTAGTACTGGTAGTAGTAGTAGTAGTAGTACTGGTAGTAGTAGTAGTAGTAGTACTGGTAGTAGTAGTAGTAGTAGTAGTAGTAGTAGTAGTAGTAGTAGTAGTACGGGTAGTAGTAGTAGTAGTAGTACGTGTAGTAGTAGTAGTAGTAGTACGGGTACTAGTAGTAGTAGTAGTAATAGTAATAGCAGTAGTAGTAGTAATAGTAGTAGTAATAGTAGTAGTACTGGTAGTAGCAGTAGTACTAGTAGTACTGGTAGTAGTGGTACTAGTAGTAGTAGTACTAGTAGAAGTAGTAGTACTGGTAGTAGTGGTACTAGTAGTAGTAGTACTAGTAGTAGTAGTAGTACGGGTACTAGTAGTAGTAGTAGTACGGGTACTAGTAGTAGTAGTAGTACGGGTACTAGTAGTAGTAGTAGTACGGGTACTAGTAGTAGTAGTAGTACGGGTACTAGTAGTAGTAGTAGTACGGGTACTAGTAGTAGTAGTAGTAGTAATAGTAGTAGTAGTAGTAGTAGTAGTACTGGTAGTGGTAGTAGTAGTAGTAGTAGTAGTAGTAGTAGTAGTAGTAGTAGTAATAGTACTGGTAGTAGTAGTAGTAGTGCTGGTAGTAGTAGTAGTAGTAGCACTGGTAGTAGTAGTAGTAGTAGTAGTGGTAGTAGTAGTAGTAGTAGTAACAGTAGTAGTAGTAACAACAGTAGTAGTAGTAGTAACAATAGTAGTAGTAGTAGTAACAATAGTAGTAGTAACAATAGTAGTAGTAACAATAGTAGTAGTAACAACAGTAGTAGTAGTAGTAACAACAACAGCAGTAGTAGTAGTAGCAGTAGTAGTAGTAGTAGTACCAGTAGTAGTAGTAGTAGTAACAACAACAGCAGTAGTAGTAGTAGTAACAACAACAGCAGTAGTAGTAGTAGTAACAACAACAGCAGTAGTAGTAGTAGTAACAACAACAGCAGTAGTAGTAGTAGTAACAACAACAGCAGTAGTAGTAGTAACAACAACAGCAGTAGTAGTAGTAACAACAGCAGTAGTAGTCGTAACAACAGAAGTAGTACTAGCAGTAGTAGTAGTAATAATAACAACAACAGCAGTAGTAGTAGTAGTAACAACAACAGTAGTAGTAGTAACACCAACTACAACAACAGTAGTAGTAGTAACACCAACTACAACAACAGTAGTAGTAGTAACACCAACTACAACAACAGTAGTAGTAGTAGTAACACCAACTACAACAACTAGTAGTAGTAGTAACACCAACTACAACAACTAGTAGTAGTAGTAACAACAACAGTAGTAGTAGTAACAACAACAACAACAACAGTAGTAGTAGTAGTAACAACAACAATAACAACAGTAGTAGTAGTAGTAACGACAACAACAACAACAGTAGTAGTAGTAGTAACACCAACAACAACAACAACAGTAGTAGTAGTAGTAACACCAACAACAACAACAACAGTAGTAGTAGTAGTAACACCAACAATAACAGTAGTAGTAGTAGTAGTAGTAGTAACAACAACAACAGTAGTAGTAGTAGTAACAACAACAACAACATTAACAAAAGTAGTAGTAGTAGTAGTAACAACAACAGTAGTAGTAGTAGTAGTAACAACAACAGTAGTAGTAGTAGTAACAACAACAACAGTAGTAGTAGTAGTAACAACAACAACAACAGTAGTAGTAGTAACAACAACAACAACAGTAGTAGTAGTAGTAGTAGTAGTAGTAGTAGTAGTAGTAGTAGTAGTAGTAGTAGTAGTAGTAGTAGTAGTCGTAGTAGTAGTCGTAGTCGTAGTAGTAGTCGTAGTAGTAGTAGTAGTCGTAGTAGTAGTCGTAGTAGTAGTCGTAGTAGTAGTCGTAGTAGTCGTAGTAGTAGTCGTAGTAGTAGTAGTCGTAGTAGTCGTAGTCGTAGTAGTAGTAGTCGTAGTCGTAGTAGTAGTAGTCGTAGTAGTAGTAGTCGTAGTAGTAGTAGTAGTCGTAGTAGTAGTAGTCGTAGTCGTAGTAGTAGTAGTCGTAGTAGTAGTAGTAGTAGTAGTAGTCGTAGTAGTAGTCGTAGTAATAGTAGTAGTAGTAGTAGTAGTAGTAACAACAACAATAGTCGTAGTAGTAGTAGTAACAATAACAACAATAGTAGTAGTAGTAGTAGTAACAACAACAACAACAATAGTAGTAGTAGTAGTAGTAGTAGTAGTAGTAGTAGTAACAGTATTAACAACAGTAGTAGTAGTAGTAGTAATATTATTATTATTATTAGTAGTAGTAGTAGATGTAGTAACAACAGTAGTAGTAGTAGTAGTAGTAGTAACAGTAGTAACAACAGTAGTAGTAGTAACAGTAGTAACAACAGTAGTAGTAGTAACAGTAGTAACAACAGTAGTAGTAGTAGTAACAATAGTAACAACAGTAGTAGTAGTAACAGTAGTAACAACAGTAGTAGTAGTAATAGTAGTAACAACAGTAGCAGTAACCGTAGTAACAACAGTAGTAGTAGTAGTAACAGTAGTAACAACAGTAGTAGTAGTAGTAGTAGTAGTAGTAGTAGTAATAGTAGTAACAACAGTAGTAGTAGTAGTAGTAACAGTAGTAACAACAGTAGTAGTAGTAGTAAAAGTAGTAACAACAGTAGTAGTAGTAACAGTAGTAACAACAGTAGTAGTAGTAGTAGTTGTAGTAATAGTAGTAGTAAAAGTAGTAACAACAGTAGTAGTAGTAACAGTAGTAACAACAGTAGTAGTAGTAGTAACAGTAGTAACAACAACAGTAACAACAACAACAACAGTAACAACAACAACAACAACAGTAACAACAGCAACAGTAACAACAACAACATTAACAACAACAACAACAGTAACAACAACAACAGTAACAATAACAACAGTAACAACAACAACAGTAACAACAACAATAGTAACAACAACAACAACAGTAACAATAACAACAACAGTAACAACAACAACAGTAACAACAACAACAACAGTAACAACAACAACAGTAACAACAACAACAGTAACAACAACAACAGTAACAACAACAACAGTAACAACAACAACAGTAACAACAACAACAGTAACAACAACAACAGTAACAACAACAACAACAGTAATAACAACAACAGTAACAACAGTAATAACAACAACAGTAACAGTAACAACAGTAACAGTAAGAACAGTAATAGTAAGAACAGTAACAATAACAACAACAGTAACAGTAACAACAACAACAGTAACAGTAACAACAGTAACAACAACAGTAACAACAACAGTAACAGTAACAGTAACAGCAACAGTAACAGTAACAACAACAACAGTAAGAGAAACAACAACAACAACAACAACAACAGTAACAGTAACAACAACAACAACAACAGTAACAGTAACAACAACAACATTAGTAACAACAACAACATTAGTAACAACAACAACATTAGTAACAACAACAACAGTAACAGTAACAACAACAACAGTAAGAGTAACAACAACAACAACAACAACAGTAACAGTAACAACAACAACAGTAAGAGTAACAACAACAACAACAACAGTAACAGTAACAACAACAACAACAGTAACAGTAACAACAACAACATCAGTAACAACAACAATAGTAACAGTAACAACAACAACAGTAATAGTAACAACAACAACAGTAACAGTAACAACAACAACAGTAACAGTAACAACAACAACAGTAACAGTAACAACAACAACAGTAACAGTAACAACAACAACAGTAACAGTAACAACAACAACAGTAACAACAACAACAACAGTAACAACAACAACAACAACAACAACAACAACAGTAACAGTAACAACAACAACAACAGTAACAGTAACAACAACAACAGTAACAGTAACAACATCAACAACAACAGTAACAGTAACAACATCAACAACAATAGTAACAGTAACAACAACAACAACAGTAACAGTAACAACAACAACAACAACAGTAACGGTAAAAAAAAATTCTCACACATACCACCTCACTCCACATCCCCCCACCCATTCCACCTCATGTATCACAGCATCATCCATATACAACCATTCTCCATTCACCCCTGTCTTCTGTCCTCTCCCGTCCTTCCTCAACAGACATTCCCCTCTTCCCCAAAGCCCCCTTCACCCCATCCATCCATCTCATCCTAGGACGCCCCCTCATGTTCACTTCCTCCACGACAATACGAAATGAATATCGCTGATAAATTCAAAGAGAATTCCAAAGGATTCTATAGTTAGAGATAAAAAGGTTGTTAGGAATCACATTGGTCCACTATTATCTGCTGACGGTCAACTTGATTATTCAAATAAAGGAATGTGGGGTATTTTAAACAATTTTATCTCAGTATTCGTAAAAGAAACACCTCAAAGTGAACTCCAAACTCAAACCTGTGAAAAGTCTAGGGTAAACTTATCAAGGTAAATATAAAAAAAAGGTGTACAGAGACACTCAAAGTTAATAAAACACCAGGGCCTGACGGTTGGCACCCAAAAATCTTAAAGGAAATGAAAAATGAGATTATTGTTCCATTAGGAATTATTTTCAAGAAATTCATTATATCCGGAGATGTCCCAAGAGAATGGAAGCTAGCTAACATTACTCCCATATTCAAAATAGGTGACGAAAAAGAAACTAAATAACTATAGGCCTATAAGTTTGACTTCAATCGTAGGAAAAATAATGGAAACTGTCATCAGAGATGCTATCGAACATCATTTAGAAAATTACTGTTTGATAAATAATAGCCAATATGATTTCAGACGGAAACGTTCTTGCGTGACTAATTTACTCGAATTTTACAACACAGTTACCTCGAATAATGACAAAAGAAACAATATAAATTTAATATATCTAGACTTTGCAAAAGCTTTTGATACCGTCCCACACGAAAGACTACTTACTAAATTAGTTTCACAGGGAATAAGTGGTAGCCTATTAAGTTGGACTAGTAATTGGTTGAATGATCGAAAACAGAGTTGTTTTAAATGGAAAAACTTCTGGGTGGAAAAATGTTACAAGTGGAGTTCCTCAGGGTTCCGTTCTTGGGCCACTTCAATTCATGATATAGACCATGGACTAAAATCTACTATTTCCAAATTGGCTGATGATACAAAACTGTGCGGAATGGCAAATGATCACTTAAACAAATTAGATATTCAAGAAGATTTAGATAAATTACAGCAGTGGTCTGAAAAGTGGCTAATGAAATTTAACACAAGTAAATGCAAGGTAATGCACATAAGTAATAATAACAATAAGTACGATTACAAGTTATTTGGAAATTCGTTAACAAAAGTGGATAGTGAAAAATATCTCGGCGTAATTATCAGTAACGATCTCAAATCACCCAAGCCTCTTAGAATGCAAATAAGATTCTAGGACTGATTGCGCGATCTTTTTACTTCAAAAGTCAGTCACTCATTAACAAGCTATATAAATCGTTAGTTCGTCCACATTTGGAATATGCTGTTTCCGTATGGTCACCGAATCTCATCAAAGACATTGACAGACTGGAAAAAGTACAACGGTGAGCCACAAAACTTATTCCAAATATAAAAAATCATACGAAAATCGACTAAAACACATGAATCTGTTTTCCCTAAAAAGCGTAGACTCATAGGTGACTTGATACAGGTTTTTAAAATTCTAAAGGGAATTGACATCAAAAGTAACAAAATTTTCACACTGAATGAGAATCAGAGAAGAAACAATGGTCTCAAACTGTCCGGAAATGCATCTTAATTTGGAAGTGGGTAGAAACAACTTCGCCAACCATGTAGTTAATGAATGGAATAAACTTCCTATAGAGGCATTGCAAAGTAGTTCAGTTCGAAGCTTTAAGAATCATTTAGATAAACACCTAAGCAAGATGCTATAATGATTATAATTTATTTTATATTATTTATTTGTTTTGTTATCATTTGTCTGTTTATCATTATTTGCTTCTCATTTATTATTAGTTATATGTCAATTTATCATTATTTACTATTTACTTGCTTATTATTCAACTATACCTATGCATTTATGTATTTCATTTATTATTTACATTATTATATTTTTATTCATTCATTTTTTTTTTTTTTTTTTTGCATCCGACCTAGACATGGACCAAAAGGTCTCCTGTCGGCATGCTTCGCCTTTGTAATCCTTTGTAACAACAACAACAGTAACAGTAACAGTAACAACAACAGTAACAATTAACAAGAACAACAGTAACAGTGACAACAACAACAACAGTAACAGTGACAACAACAACAGTAACAGTAACAACAAGAACAACAGTAACAGTGACAACAACAACAACAGTAACAGTAACAACAACAACAACAGTAACAATAACAACAACAACAGTAACAGTAACAACAACAACAGTAACAGTAACACCAACAACAGTAACAGTAACAACAACAGTAACAGTAACAACAACAACAACAGTAACAGTAACAACAACAACAACAACAGTAACAGTAACAACAACAACAACAGTAACAGTAGCAACAACAGCAACAGTAACAGTAACAGTAACAACAACAACAGTAACAGTAACAACAACAACAGTAACAGTAACAACAACAACAACAACAGTAACAGTAACAACAACAACAATAACAGTAACAACAACAACAGTAACAGTAACAACAACAACAACAATAACAGTAATAACAACAACAGTAACAGTAACAACAACAGTAACAGTAACAACAACAACAACAGTAACAGTAACAACAACAACAACACCAGTAACAGTAACGACAACACTAGTAACAGTAACAACAACAACACCAGTAACAGTAACAACAACAACACCAGTAACAGTAACAACAACACCAGTAACAGTAACAATAACACCAGTAACAGTAACAACAACACCAGTAACAGTAACAACAACAGTAGTAACAACAACAGTAGTAACAGTAACAGTAGTAACAGCATTAACAGTAGTAACAGCAGTAACAGTAGTAACAGCAGTAACAGCAGTATCAGCAGTAACAGTAGTAACAGCATTAACAGCAGTAACAACAACAACAGCAGTAACAACAACAACAGCAGTAACAACAACAACAGCAGTAACAACAACAACAGCAGTAACAACAACAGCAGTAACAACAGTAACAGCAGTAACAACAACAACAGCAGTAACAACAACAACAGCAGTAACAACAATAACAGCAGTAACAACAATAACAGCAGTAACAACAATAACAGCAGTAACAACAGCACCAACAAAAACAGGACCAACAAAAACAGCACCAACAACAATAATAAGACCACTAACAACACCACCATCACCACCATACTACCAACAACAACAACACCAACATCATCACCTTACCACTACCACCACTATCACCACCACTATCACCACCACCACCACCAACACCAACTACAACTACAACATCACCCCCATTACTACCATCACCAGCAACAACAACGATAACAACAACACTATACCACCACCGTCAACAACATCACCACCATACCACCACCATCAACAACAACAGCAGCAGCAACAACAATAACAACAACATACCACCACCGTCAACAACATCACCACCATACCACTACCTCCCCTATCACCACCACCATACCACCACCAACAACAACACCAACATCACCACCATACCACTACCACCACTTTCACCACCACCACCACCAACAACAACAACTACAACATCACCACCATACTACCACCACCAACAACAATAATAACAACAAAAACACTATACCACCACTGTCTACAACATCACCACCAACAACAACAGCAACACCATACCACCACCACCACCACCACCACCACCACCACCACCACCACCACCACCACCACCACCACCACCACCACCACCACCACCACCACCACCACCACCAACAACAACAACAACAACAACAACAACAAACGTTTTTCCTGCATCGACGGATGCGCACGGAATAGATCTGGTGATAGATAGTTGTCCTTCGTAGTGCTATGATCACCTCGTCAGTTTTAGCACACAAGAAAAATGATGATGGGAATAAAAACATTTATCGTATTCTTGTTCATTCTTTTTCCAATATATTATCAGAATCGATAATCAAGCCAAATCCAACACAATTCTAACGTAATCTAACCTAACTTATTATTACCTAACTTAACCTAACCTAACCTAACCTATTACCTAACTTAACCTAACCAACCTAATCTATTTCAACCTAACCTAACCAACCAAATCTAATCTAATTTAACCTAACCTAGAATTATCTAAGCTAACTGAACATTACAGAACCTAACCTAACCTAACCTAACCTAACCTAACCTAACCTAACGTAACCTAACCGAACATTACTCAACCTAACCTAACCTAACCGAACATTAATCAACCTAATCTAACCTAACTTAGTATTACCTAACCTAACGTAATCTGACAAAGTACGATTGAGCAAGTAACCCTTTAGACCATTTTCCTACACAGCGGTCTTTGCAGGTTGCTCTTTCTCCCATGCCTTCAAACCCGCACCCCCACCCCCACCCCCACGCCTTCTCCCATGGTAACATCAATACTTGCATACCTGTTAAGACCATTTTCATCCTTTTCTTATTCCTTTTATTTTTTTATATCATTGCAACGGCAGCGTCAAAGCCGATCGTGTGAATGGTGTGTGTGTGTGTGTGTGTGTGTGTGTGTGTGTATGATGTGACATAACTTATTTGATGTCACTGAGCCTCTCCTTAGTTGAATGATATCGTCTGGCGCAAGCCAGAATCAAACACCAGAAGACACAGACACAAATAACCAGGACTAAAATCTGTCAATTTCAACTTGGAGGGGATTGATATTAGCGAAAAAAAGTCATAGTGCCTTTCGGAGGGGGGCGAAATATAAATGAAATGTTTATATGTACATAATCACAAAAACCAGAATCTTATTCCATGAATAAGTCAATTATAGATTAATGAATAGAATAAATAAATTAATAGGTAATTGATCAGATGAATAGATAAGTAAAAAGATAAATAGAAAATTAATAAAACGTATCATAAAGGAGGCCCGAAAGTTCTTAAGAATGGAACCAGGCGAGGGAGGGATCCTTACCAAGAAGAGAATTCCAAGACAGAATAATCTGGAGGGAGGAGGAGGAGGAACTACTACTACTACCACTACCACAACCACTACCACTACCACTACCACTACCACTACCACTACCACTACCACTACCACTACCACTACCACTACCACTACCACTACCACTACCACTACCACTACCACTACCACTACCACTACCACTCCCACTACCACTACTACTATTACTACTACTACTTGCTTGCTTGTGGTAGTCCTTCGGTAACGAAGATGACGTACTTATCCCCGGAATGATGATTAGTAAAAGGATTAGAATTGTAGTTACAATAAAAACAATAATAGCAGTAGTAAACAGCAGTATTAGCATTAATCATGGTTTAATGCTTATTCCATCTTTGGTATAGTAGTTTTGATATCAGTTTTAGGATCTAGTTTCTTATACAAGGCCCAAATCAGAAGACTTGAAGGGTTTCATATACGCTGTCTTCAAACTATCCTTAGCATCACATGGCGTGACCGAATCTCTCATGTAACTATCTTACAAAATGCTTTAACCATCAGTATTGAATCAATGATAGTACGTCGCCAGCTCCGGTGGATCGGTCATGTGATCAGAATGCCTGAATGTCGCCTCTCACGTCAAATACTATACGGCAAGCCGAGGGATGGAAACAGCTTTCCGGGAGGACCAAAAAAGCGGTTTAAAGACCAAATAAAGGCCACCCTCAAACAATGCAACATCTCTGTTGACCAACTTGAAACTCTGGCCAGTGACCGAGAAAGCTGGAGATTAACAGTCCATCAGGCTGTCGACATATTTGAAGCCGCTCGCACGAATATCAGGATCGAGCGACAAAACCGCAGACATGAACGCATGGCACGAGGTCTTGTTAACCCGGCACAAGGAATTCCCTGTCCCACTTGCGGTAGGATCTGTGCCTCCGAGTTTGGCCTAAGAAGTCACTACTACTACTACTACTACTACTACTACTACTACTACTACTACTACTACTACTACTACTACTACTACTTTTTTTTATACGACCTCCATCCTCGTGGAACTGTGTGGTGGAAGCAGCAGGATCTGTCTCCCACAGACACAGTTCATTGGCCCCTCTCCCGCCAATGACTGTGGTCGACGACCCTTTTATTTATCTATTTATTTTTTAATAATGCCTAATACAAAAGTTCATTTATCCTACTGTCAACCACCGTCTGCTCAAAATCTAGGTTTTGTATATGTGCTGATTTGGGCGGTGGGGACCTGGTACCTCTCAGGCATAGGAGGGCTGATCTTAGGAGTGAGAATGACAGTCTACATCTCATCCATGAAACAATGCTGCATTTTGGTTGTTGTTTCTTTTCAGCCATCACCTCTGCCATCCCACCTGAAGTCGTAAAGGTTATAGGAGTGAATGAGCCTTGGTCTACATTCTGTATACGCTCTTCGTACATCCTGATCTTCTCATACTCGTTCCGGGAGTGGGATGCCTCAATAGTTAGGTTGCTGTAACAGGGGCCCATCGGATCAAATATTCGCATGTCAAAAAAGCCAATTGTCCCCGTGTCCAGAAACCTCTTGCGCTGACTCTTGCTTCATTTGATGTGTTGGACGTGCTGTATCTGAAGTTCTCCCCTCCGAGTGGGAATAATGTTGGTTCGATAGTCACATGCTTGCACACCTCCTGAAGCATTTGGGCAGTGAGATCTCAAAGGATTACAAAGGCGGAGCATGCCGACAGGAGACCTTTTGATCCATATCTAGGTCGGATGCGAAAAAAAATCATATTAATAATAAAATTATAAATAAAAACTATAATAATGTAAATAATAAATAAAATACATAAATAAATGCATAGGTATAGTTAAATAATAAATAAACAGGTAAATAGTAAATAATAATAAATTGACATATAACTAATAATAAATGAAAACCAGACAGACAAATGATAACAAAACAAAAACAATTAATATAAGATAAATTATAATCATTATAGCATCTTTCTTAGGTATTTATCTAAATGATTCTTAAAGCTTCGAACTGAACTACATTGCACTACCTGTGCAGGAAGTTTATTCCATTCATTAACTACACGGTTGGCAAAGTTGTTTCTACCCATTTCCAAACTGAATCTATTTCCGGACAGTTTGAGACCATTGTTTCTTGTCTGATTCTCATTCAATGTGAAAATTTTGTTACTTTTGATGTTGTCAATTCCCTCTAAAATCTTAAAGACCTGTGTCAAGTCACCTCTGAGTCTACGCTTTTTTAGAGAAAACAGATTCATGTGTTTTAGTCGATTTTCGTATGATTTATTTTTGATATTTGGAATCAGTTTTGTGGCTCGCCGTTGTACTTTTTCCAGTCTGTCAATGTCTTTAATGAGATTCGGTGACCATACGGAAACAGCATATTCCAAATGTGGACGAACTAACGATTTATAGAGCTTGTTAATGAGCGATGAACTTTTGAAATCAAAAGATCGCACAATCAGTCCCAGAATCTTATTTGCTTTCTCAGAGACTGAAATACTGTACACTGCTTGGATGATTTGAGGTCGTTACTGATAATTACGCCGAGATCTTTTTCACTATCCACTTTTGTTAACGAATTTCCAAATAACTTGTAATCGCACTTACTGTTATTTTTACCTATGTGCATTACCTTGCATTTACTTGTGTTAAATTTCATTAGCCACTCTTCAGACCATTGCTGTAATTTATCTAAATCGTCTTGAATATCTAATTAGTTTGAGTGATCATTTGCCACTCCGCACAGATTTGTATCATCAGCAAATTTGAAAACAGTAGATTTTAGTCCATGGTCTATATCATTTATATATACTATGAATAGAAGTGGCCCAAGAACGGAACCCTGAGGAACTCCACTTGTAACATTTTTCCATCCAGAAGTTTTTCCATTTAAAACAACTCTCTGTTTTCGACCATTCAACCAATTACTAGTCCAACCTAATAGGCTACCACTTATTCCGTGTAAAGCTAATTTAGTAAGTAGTCTTTCGTGTGGGACGGTATCAAAAGCTTTTGCAAAGTCTAGATATATCAAATCTATATTGTTTCTTTTGTTATTATTCGAGATAACTGTGTTGTAGAATTCGAGTAAGTTAGGCACGTAAGAACGTTTCCATCTGAAACCATGCTGGCTATCATTTATCAAACGGTTATTTTCTAAATGATGTTCGATAGCATCTCTGATGATAGTTTCCATTATTTTTCCTACGATTGAAGTCAAACTTATAGGCCTATAGTTATTTTTTTTTTTTTTATCACCTTTTTTGAAGATGGGAGTAACGTTAGCTAGCTTCCATTCTCTTGGGACATCTCCGGATATGATGGATTTCTTGAAAATAATTTCTAATGGAACAACAATCTCATTTTTCATTTCCTTTAGGATTCTTGGATGCCAACCGTCAGGCCCTGGTGTTTTATTAACTTTGAGTTTATCTATACACCTTTTAATTTTTTCTTTTGTTATATTTACCGTAGTGAGTAAGTTTACCCTAGACTTTTCACAGGTTTCAATTTGGAATTCACTTTGAGGTGTTTCGTTTACTAATACCGAGCTAAAATATTTTTTTTAAGATATTACACATTCCTTCATTTGAATATTCAAGTTGACCATCAGCAGATAATAGTGGACCAATGTGATTCCTAACAACCTTTTTATCTCTAATGTAACTATAGAATTCTTTGGGATTCTCTTTGGATTTATCAGCGATGTTCATTTCGTATTGTCGTTTTCTTTTTTTTATTGTCTTTTTTAAATCTCTCTGTATTGATACATAACTTTGATAGTCATTAGATGCACCCGAGCACTTATATTTCTTATAAGCCCGTCTCTTTTTAGCAATACTTTTTTCAGTTTCTTTGTCGAGCCACTTTGGGCGAGCCTGATTTGGGGGACGTCTGTCCTTAAAAGGAATGTAAGTTTGAATAATCTTAGTGAGCGTATTTTGAAATATTTCCCACATATGATCTACAGGTCTTTCGTTTAATTTTGCCTCCCAATCTGTAAGCTGAAGCTCCTGACGTAGTCCTATGAACTGAGCTTTACTGAAATCGGGTATTTTATAAACACAAGTATCTATTCTAAAATTGTTTAGGAGTTTGAATCTAACTAAGTTGTGATCGCTATTTGCAACAGATTCACCGACTTCTACATCAGTTACCATGCTTTCGCGGCTAGTGATCAAAAGATCGAGTAAGTTTCCATATCTTGTGGGCTCTTTTACATGCTGAATTAAGTAATTGTCACCAAGAAAATCAATCAAGCGACTATCTATATGGCCATGTTCAAGGGTCATCCAATCAATGTCAGTAAAATTGAAATCACCCATTATTAATAAATCCCGGTTGCAGAAACTAGACAGTTCTTGGAATAACAGTTTGTCGTCTGCTAATGATAATGTCTTTGGCCTATATATTACACCTATATTCATTTTTTGTCCATTTGTTTGGGTTAACTCAACCCACAAACTATCATATGCATCCTGTTTCACTTTCTCTAAAACACAAGCATGGACATTGTTTTTAACGTACAATAGAACACCCCCACCTTTCTTGTGGTTTCTATCCTGATGAAAGTGTTTAAATCCAGCAATATTAAATTCCTATCATATCGAGATATTCGCTTTTGACATACGCCTGTATTTCTTGAAATTTGTTCCTAATACTACGAGCATTAAAGTACATGGTTTTAAGAAACTCGTGATTATTTCTTTTTGACACATTTTGAGTTTCAATATCATGTCTTACATTATCATTTTGTTTTTCATTTATACCTTGCTCTATATTATTATTTGGTCCTTCATTGACATTCAATGCCTCATTAACATTTCTCCCATCAAAATTAACATTTCCCCCATTACGGACATCTGGTCGATCACGGTCATCCGATCTCTTTTGTACATTTTGTCCCCCTATGTCACCGTGATTCACGCCGGCCCCCCGTCGTTCAGTGACATTATGTCCGGCATCCCTTTCTAAAATTATATTTTGTCCTCCAGTGACATTATATCCTACCATGATATTTTTTCCTCCACTATAATTACATCCCATCGTGATCTTTTGTCTTCCACTGTCATTACATCCTATCATGATATTTTGGCCTTCATCGACATTCTGTCCGGTATCCCCTCCTAAAATTATATTTTGTCCTTCACTGACATTATATCCTACCGTGATATTTTCTCCTCCATTATCATTACATCCTATCGTGATATTTTGTTCTCCACTATCATCACTTCCCATCGTGATCTTTTGTCCTCCACTGTCATTACATCTCCTAAAAAAGGAGCTAATTCATTACAAACTCCCACAATGAGGTTTGTAAGAACATCTTTGCCTCTACGGGTAAGGCGGATCCCATCGGAAGCGTAAAGGTCATGGCGCCTAGAAAAGAGATACCAAGGATCAAGAAAGTGGTATCCCAATTGTGTGCACAACTGCGATATCCTATCATTGATCTCTATGGCTCTATTGTTCCAACACGAGCCTGCGTAGATCCTCGGGAGGATCCCACAGACTACGTGACGGCTCCCACGTTCCTTCATCTCCCGAAGGAGGACCTTGTAATTCCGAACAAGCTCCTCCGATCTCACCCTACCTACATCGTTACTTCCCGTATGAACAATCGTAACCGTGTTCTTCCGTCCTTGCTCCCTGATGGACCGGGTACAATCGACGATCCCACGGCCCGGTTGACATACAAGCTTGCAACGTCGCTTAGTCTTCCGCTGCAGGATGTCGTCATAGCCTCGCACCATGGAGTCCCCCACCACCAAGAACTCCTGGTTTTCAGCCACTTCATCCTCCAGTAGAGCAAAACGATTGTCTAGAGCTAGCGGTTGCTCCACAGGGCACACGTCTACCGAACGCGGGCTCGACAAACGGGACCCCACGGAGCGCCACTCGCTCATGGCAGTGACAGTAGGGGAAGAAGTGGAGCGCTCTTTGGGTTGTGGGGAGGGTTTACTCTTCTCACGGAGCGCACTCCTGAGAAGACGAATTTCCTCCTCACACATCCTGAGACGGACCTCTAGGTTCACGCAACCTTCACAAGCCATTTCGCTCCCCCTTTAGCAATAAAAACGGCAAAGAGAAAATACAAATCAACAACAACAAAAAATCAAAGCTGTCTCTAATAAACTAAATACGCGAAGCTTACTCTGCTTACCTTATACTATTTCTCCTACCTTTGGAGTACAGTAACAGAAAACTGTTTTGAATTTAAATAGAACACTGCACTTTATCTTATATCTGTAACTGTATAGCGCTATACGTATACAATCACCAAAACACAACACAATAACTTAACACTATTCGGAAATATAAATTTCACAGGTATTCGCTAGCTGGTGTCTGTGCAGAAAAACGAGGTCTCTAGCTGAGGTCACGAGCGAACTGAGCTGAGGTCACGAGCGGACTGGAGCTGAGGTCACGAGCGGACCTCATCGTGTCGCATGCAAATGAATCCACCCTGCTTGCATATCATCGCATGGTCTGGAGTAAAC
>NC_134792.1:13709390-13711890 GCF_046742065.1 Oratosquilla oratoria
AAATATCATAAGAAAAATAAAATATGGAAACTAAAAGCTGTTAAAAAAAAAGGGAAAGACAGCATATATGATTTGAGGCAAGTATAGAAAATAAACTTGAGTACCAAAAGTGCAAAGTAGTGATGGGGAAAAACTCACAAAAAGTTTATCTATCATTTACGAAATGGAAAGTGAGACAATAAAGAAAATAAATGAGAATGTTGATAATAGAGACATTGTCACACGAGAAATATCAGGATACAAGGATAAAAAGGCTATGAAAATATTATAGACAGCCTAATCCGCCCTAGATTGGTATATGCAGTGGTGGTATGGTCTCTGCACAGATTAAAATATATAAACAAGATCGAGAGAATGTAACGAGCAGAAACCAAATTGATTCCCAAATTTGAGGATGAATATTACGATTATAATGATTATAATTTATTTTATATTATTCGTTTTTGTTTTGTTATCATTTGTCTGATTCTCATTTATTATTAGTTATATGTCAATTTATTATTATTTTCTATTTACCTGTTTGTTTATTATTTAATTATACTTATGCATTTATTTATGTATTTTATTTGTTATTTACATTATTATATTTTTTATTTATTCATTTATTATTATTATAATTTTTTTTTTCGCATCCGACCTAGATATGGACCAAAAGGTCTCCTGTCGGCATGCTCCACCTTTGTAATCCTTTGTAATCTTTGAGGGACGAGAAGCAATGGTTGGACCAGTCATCGGCGACAGAAAAAGAACAAATGTGATTTGATTCCGGTGTTCAGATCATTGAACGGAATGAACAAAAAATGATCGAGAAGACCTCCAGTGACCTCAATGTGAGGACGGAGGAGCCTTTATGAGTACGTTTCGCTTGTTACATGCCGCTTTTATCAAGTACGTCAAAGGAACCAATTTAATGAAGACCACATATCTGAAAGGCGTCATGGAATAAAATATCTGTAGAAAAACTAAAAGATGATAAACGAATCTAAAACTAGGTAATACTATGCTCCTGGCGCGATCGGAAACATGCAGGTCTCACAATTTCCTAGTCACGGGTTCGAGTCCCACGCTTCTCTCCGAATCGCAGTAATGGTTGTTAACGACCTGCCCCCCCCCCAACAGTCCTCAATAGCGCACCATAGACCAAAAGTGACGGCTTCGGCCGCAGCTACTCAGCACCTCCTGGCGTAGTACGCTCCTCACCTCCCTGTTGTAGCATCTTAAGACGGATGACGAAGGAGAGGCAGGGCTCTGCGAGCTGGATCCTTTACTTTTCATTATAACGAAGTAGATATTTTTCGCGCATAGTAAGGACTTGGTTCGTGTGTGAGCTTGAACAACTCAAGATCAGACGGGACCTGACCGAACCGGACCGGACTGAGAGGCGAGGCCGGGCTCGCTCGCTCGCTCGCTCTCGTCCACCACTGCCTCTGTCCTCATCTACAACATGGCGTCCTCATTCCAAGAAATACAATTAGCTAAATACACATATGTACACAGACTTGTGTGCAATTCAGTGTCACTACGGCGGTCCGGGTTCGAATCCTGCCCAGGGCTGAAATAAATTCAGTATCGCTGCGCTTCGAGTCGTTACTCCAACTCTCGTGGGCGTGGAGTAGGGTGTGTGTGTGTGTGTGTGTGTAAGGTCCCAACATTACCCATAGATCGGTCATACGAGGTCTGTCGATCACAAGTCCAGCACGTGATCCAAAGACCAAGGTGAATACATAGACGAACGCGTGTACGAGTACACACACGCGTGTATACACATACACAGACGCACATACACTCGTATACCGGTAGTTGTCTACCTTATGGCCTAAATATAGTATAAGGAAAGGAGCTATAATCTAGAATCCTGTCGCTTAATCTCCAATTGTCACATCTCCTTTTAAGTACATGTATGGGTCTCTTTTGGGTTTTGTCATGCTCTAGGCTACTACAGGAGTTTGTGCTTGTGTGTGTGTGCGTTTCTGTGCGTTTCTGTGTGTGACTGTGTGTGTGTGTGTGTGTGTGTGTGTGTGTGTGTGTGTGTGTGTGTGTGTGTGTGTGTGTGTGTGTGTGTGTGTGTGTGTGTGTGTGTGTGTGTGTGTGTGTGTGTGCGCGCGTGCGTGTCTGTGAGTGTGCGGGTATGTGTGCGTGTCTGTGTATGTGTGTGCCTGTATGCGTGTCTGTGTGAGTGTATGTGAGCGTGTCTTTGTGATTGTACGTGTATGTGTGTGTACGTGTGTCTTTGTGAGTGTGTGTGCGTGTATGTCATGTGTGTGTGTGTGTGTGTGTGTGTGTGTGTGTATGTGTGTGTGTGTGTGTGTGTGTGTGTGTGTGTGTGTGTGTGTGTGTGTGTGTGTGTGTGTGTGTGTGTGTGTGTGTGTGTGTGTTTCCGCTGAGGCGGAGCATTTTTTTTTTTTTTTTTAATCACCGTCATCAAGAGAAATACGGAACCCTTTGGGAATTCTCCCCAGCTGAATAAAATCGCTCGGTGGTCTATATTACATCTACCAAA
>NC_134792.1:13726890-13734390 GCF_046742065.1 Oratosquilla oratoria
GGACCACCCAATACTTAGCGTTGGACTTTTCTCTTTTTTTGCGTAGTATACTACGAGCCTTCTCCTCCAAGGTGCAAAGTAACCCTCTGGGGTATATGAGCTCTTCAAAAGTTGTTTTAATAATTTCAATTTCATCCGCTAGAAATTCGTCACTGCAAATACGAAGTGCTCTTAAAAATTCTCATGGATAACATTTCACGGCAGGAAAGAAAGGCGATGGAGTCCGTTTTTATCAACATCCATGATAACATCAATAAGAGGACTGGGGATTTAATATGGGCTAAAGCAGCAGCACACTTTATCGTAATGAATAATAAACACAGAGCCCCTGATCCAGACGGACGTTTCAGCCACGCGAACAACAGGAGGATACTTGGTCCACCCGCTGTGACAATCCGCCACACCGACAGATGAGGTCGAGTGGGGGACCAACCTGACACTTTGCCACGTTCCTTCTTTTGCCTTATATATTGACCAACTTGACTTCAAACTATGTTCCTCTGAAGAAGCCACTCAGGCGAAACTAGTCAGGAATAAAAGTATTTCCCTCAGCCCGTGTTCCCTTACCTCCTATCCACATTCGTCACAATGTATACACAATAATAATAATAATAATAATAATAATAATAATAATAATAATAATAATAATAATAATAATAATAATAATAATAATAATAATAATAATAATAATAATAATAATAATAATAATAATAATAATAATAATAATAATAATAATAATAATAATAATAATAATAATAATAATAATAATAATAATAATAATAATAATAATAATAATAATTGTAACGGGATGGGTGTAACGGTATCGTTACATGATCTCCATCGAGCGTTACTTGTAGACACAAGATGTAACGGGGTCGTTACATCATCTCAGAAAGGGGTTACTTGCACACACATTTTGAGTTTTCTTCTTTATTCTTCACACTTTAAGAATCTTAGTTACACTCTGTTACACAGTCTTAACACTAGGGCACGTCACAAGAACCGACCGGTCTGCTCTCTGGTGCATCTACTTTTTGTTCAACGGAAGTGCTGAATGGACAAGTTCTTGAGTTGCCTTTAATCGTGATCTTAACATTTATCTTTAGTTGTCTGTTGTCCCACATGGTTGGGGCAACTGCATTAATTACGTATTGATCTCTACTAACATACATGTTAATTATATATCCAGGGGAGGACCGTCAGTATACGTAATATCGTATGTCAGTACTGGGTGGCTACTAGATTGATCGCGTGTGTTCGTCTGTGTGTGTGTGTGTCGTTTGGTGGTTGACAGTGCTGTTCACACGAGCACGTAATGTTGACTCGGCAAGTTTGAGAGGAGTGTTTAGGTCAGCGTTTGATGCTTGACTGTCTGCGGACAGTGAGTGAGGAAGTGGGTTATATGACTGGGCGATACTACTCGTCATGTATATGAGGCGTATGCATATCGCTCTCCCCCTGGGGTTAGGTGGCTCCCGGCACCTAGGTTACATGGTATACAAAAGTATTCATATGAGTAATACATCGAGAAAAGGTTCAGAGACACAAAATCCTGGGTGATTATATGTGGAGATGGGGGGGTTGTTGCTGAAGTGAATCTGAGGTCCCAAGGGGGATCATGAACTGTAAATAAGGGTAGCGATGTTGTGTCTCAGAAGAGTAACGTTGTGTCTCACCAGATTACATGTTATATTAAATATCATATGAAAGGTTTCACTATATATTTGATAACACTGTTGAAATCACTTTCTAAATGTTATGGTGTTCATGTTTTTTATCACTATCACTGTAGGGAATGTCATTTTCTAAACACTGTTCTATGGTCAGTTTGGTGTGTCACATCGCACTTGTTTTATTTCATAGTATGTATATAGTTTCTCGTAAGAATTATTATGTTATTTAAGATATTGGGTGAGACACAAGAATAAACTTAATCTAGGTTTACAGTAAATCGGGAATGGGGGTTGAAAGGTTTTGGAAGTTTTTACTTCGTGCAACAGAATTTGGTCAATATTACCAGTATAAAGAGAATGATTAAGAGTGAAAGGGCTGTGGAGGTATAGGGCAGTTTTTGGCAATGGAGGTCGAAGGTGTCCATGTCAAGAGTAGTCGATTTATTCAGTGGGTGTACCATGTCTATTTTACTTGGAAGGATGGTAGCGGGGACCTTAGGTATGGGTGGGTAGGGGTAGATTTCCGAAAGGGAGAATCTCTTGATCGAGTCCATAGGTATGTTGCTAAGAATAATTTTTTGAAAGATAGTTGATGTTTAAGGTGGGTAATTAATGATGTATTTCATTTTGGAGGATGAAGGTTATGTCTCAGTGAATGAGGATATGTTTATCTGACTCTCGCTAAGGTTATATTGGTCGGAAGGAAGTGGAGAAGTTTCATTAGATATGCGGAAAGGAGTTCTTATTGGAAATGGGCCATTTTAACCTCCACTGATAGATACATGACGTCCTGCATCTTCAGGGGCGAGAGCTAGAGTGCATGTTTAGTTGCGTCGACGCAGAGTCATGGGATGAGACTTGCGTTTGGGTGAGTTATGTGTGGTCGTGGTAGGTGGGTTGTTGATGGGAAGTGGGATTGGGTCGAGGTTGAGTTTGACCTTTCTCAGCTTCTCTCCATGTATGGTCACGGTTGTGTGATCGGAAGGATCCATTAGTAGAAAAACATTGTTAGGGAGTGAGCTTGTGACTGTGAAGGGACCTAAGAACTTGGGTCTGAGTTTGTTAGTCCTGGTTGAGTCTTTGACCATGACAGTGTCACCAAGCGTTATGTCAAGTGGGATTGAGCGTTTGTGTTGTTTTGTCTTTGTCTTTTCCTGGGCTTCTTTCAAGTTTGCTCTAACTTGTTTGTAAATAGTTTGCATACCTCTTTTGATGCAGTGTGTGAGGTTATCTAGGTTGTATAAGGGTGGGGGTGGTTGGTTGAATATTTGGTAGGGTAGGCGCATTGGTTGGGCTAAGATGATCTCATGTGGGGACATCTTTGTTGCGGAATTGACTGTGCTATTGATACTGGCTTGTACCTGTGGTAGCCAATCTTCCCAACTGTCCATGAGGTCGTTGACCAAGGGTCTGAGAAGCTCTAGGACCTTGCGATTTGTTCGCTCAGTCAGACCATTTCCCTGTGGGTGGTATGCAGTGGCAAATGTTTGGTCAATGTTGTAGAGGTGTGCTATTTCGCGCATCACCTCGTTTTTAAATTCTGATCCATTGTCAGATAACATTGTGTGTGGTATGTTGTATCTACAAAATATATTGTTAACTAGGGCTTTGGCTACAGTCTCTGCTGTTTTGTCTTGGAGTGGTATTAAGATTGTGTATTTAGAGAAATATTCTACTGCTGTGAGTACATAGTTGGAACCTTGATGGCTCGTTGGCATTTTCAGTAGGTCAATGCCAAGTGTTTCCCATGGCTCAGCAGGGAGTGGGATGTCTTTAATGTTGATTTGTTTCGGGCCAGGGCCTCTGAATTGGTTACAAGTTATACAAGAATCTATGTGTGTGGTTATATCTCTTTTCATGTTAGGCCAGTAATATGTATGCCTAGCAGTGTTTAGTGTCTTATCTCTGCCTGAGTGGCCTCCCATTGCACTGTCGTGTAATATGTGTAGGACCTTGGGGACAAGGGCTCTGGGGATAACAGTAACCTCTCTGGTGTTAGTGGTTCTCCTTATGACTCCGTTGACCAGTTTGAGTTCCTCTATAGGGACAGGTGGTCGGGACTGTAAGGGGGTTTGTGAAAGGAGATGTTGTTTTATTGGAGACCATATAGGGTCTCTTTCAGTTTCCTCTGTGAGTTCTTGCATAGGTATGCATGTGGTTTGGGTTATGGGGGTGATGTAGGTTTGTCTGCTCAGGCAATCTGCCACTACGTTAGCTTTCCCAGCTAAGTATACGATCTTGGGATCGTAATCAAGGAGAGTTGCTTTCCATCTAGCAACTCTCCCATGTAAGTCTTTGGAGTTAAACAGATAGACTAGGGGTTGGTGGTCTGTTAGTATGGTAATCTTGTAGCCTAAAATGAGGTATTTAAAGTGTTTTAGTGCCCATATGATTGCAAGTCCTTCTTTGTGTGTAGTTGAGTAGTTACTTTCAGCTTTATTGAGGACTCTACTTGCGTAGGCTATGGGGTGCTCTTTGCCATTGTCATCTTTCTGTTGTAGGACTGCGCCTATTCCTTTAGAGGAGGCGTCTGTGTAAAGAAAGAATTCTTTCTTCATGTCAGGGAAGGCTAGTACAGGGGCTGTGGTCAGAGAGTGTTTCAGTGTGTCGAAACTTTGTTGTTCTGTTTCTGACCATTGAAATGGTTCGCCTTTCCTTGTGAATTTGGTTAGGGGGGAAGCTATGTGTGCAAAATTGTGAATGAAATGTCTGTAGTATGAGGCTAACCCTATGAAACTTCGTGTTTCATTTGCGTTTCTGGGGGTTGGGAAATTGTTTATTGTATCTATTTTATCTGTGTTTGTGTGAATCCCCTTTGCATCCACTTTATGTACTAGGAAGGTGAGTTCCTTCATGAGGAATCTACATTTCCTTAATTGAATCTTTAACCCCGTATATTTGAGACGTTTGATGACAATCTCTAAAGTGTTAAGGTGGTCTCTTTCTGTGGGACTATATATAATGAGGTCGTCTAAATAGACGAATAATGAGACTACTATCATGTCACTGAATATGCGGGTCATCAACCGTTGTTGGGTTGAGGGGGCATTCTTGAGGCCAAAGGGCATACGTTCGAAATGAAAGTGTCCCTTATCAGTGGAGAATGCAGTTACGGGTTTTGATTCATCAGATAATTCCATTTGCCAGAAGGCAGACTTAAGGTCGATAGTGGAAAATACTGTATTCCCGTTGCCAATGCCTTGTAGTACATCTTGCATGGCGGGGAGGGGGTGTGGGTCAAATTGAGTGAGGTGGTTGACTTTCCTAAAGTCCACAAAAGGGCGTAAGGTTCCGTCTTTCTTAGGGACCAAAAAGAGGGGACTGTTCCATGGGGAGTCTGAATGGGAAATTACGCCTTGGTGTGTCATCTCTTGTACACTGCTATTGACTTGGGATTTCCTACTGTGAGGTATGCGGTAAGCGGGGGTGTATGAAGGGGGGGTGTTAGGGGGAATTTGGATGTGATGTTTGATTATATCACATTTGCCTAGTGGTTCACCTTCTAAGGCGACAGCTGATCTATTCCTCTGTAGGAGAGGTAATAGCTCGTTATGAATTTCTCCGTCAGCTGATGTTATGACTTGGTCTGGATTGATAGGGGTGAGGGGTTGTGTTGGTCTTACTGGGTTGATGTGTTGAGGGAGTGGTTCCTGGATAGGGGAATTATGGAGGTGGACTGTGCAAATGTTAGTATTCTTCCTGATTTTACGGTGTTGGTCTGAGAGGTTAGTTAACATGGCTAAGGCCATTCTATTTTCCTGGATTATGTCCCAAGAGTGTTCAATTGAGATGTTGGTAAGTCTAGACGTTTCTGAGTCAATTATGGCGTCCTGATGTCCGATTGCTTCGGGTATGAATAGTGGGACAGTCATGGAATGTCTAGGGGGAATGATGACTGTGTTAGACATCAATACCTTTGAGGTGACATAAGGGGGTGGTCGGAAGGAATAGCTGTTAGTTGGAATTGGAGTATTTGAGGAAGGGAGACATGAGAGAGGTTGTGTGTCTGAGTCGGGTGTCTCAGTGACAGTTGGCTCATCATTCACATCTGAGAAGGAGATGTTATTTTTGTCTAGGTCTTTAATAGTTTTCCATGTCCTCAATGATTTTAATCCTATTATACCTTGTTGATCGAGACTCCATTCGTCAGCTATGTGGAAAGGTGTGAAACCTACTTGGAAGTTGTTGACTTCTATGTTTAAGTCTATGGTGTCGTGTAGAGAAATGGTGCTCCCTTCTAGTAGGAGTCCTTCCATATTGGAAAATTGAATTTGGGGTGGGTCATTTAATGCTTCATAGAGAGCTCTTGGGATGATGTTCAGGTTTGTTCCTGTATCAACCATCATGTCAACTGTGAGTTGATCTAGGGTCACTTTTAGGGTGACGTAGTTGTGTTGTGTGTGAGATATTCCTATGGTGGTTTGGTGCGTGAGGCTGGTACACGATCCCCCAATCGGTGTTGAGTTGTGTGTGTCGTGTGGGAGGGAGCTGTTTGTCGAGAGGTGGTGAACGGTTTGTTAGTTCTCTGGTGAGGTTGTGGTTGTGATTTCTGTAGGTAACACTCTTCGTTGGAGTGAGTTGTTGTTTTGTGTAGGCTGCAGTATTTGTTTGGATGTGTTGGTGTAGGTAGGAGTGGAGGTTTAGAGGGGGGTGGAACTTGTATGGTTTGATATTGCACCTTGCATTGCGCATCTGTATGGGAGGTAGTACCATGAACTGAGCAAGGGATGGGGTGGTGTTGTACCTGCGGGTATTGTTGTTGCTGTGTTCGACACTGGGCATCGGTGTGGGAAATGGTTCCATGAACTGAGCAAGGGATAGGGTGGCGTGGTGCCTGTGTTTGCATTTGTTGTTTTTGTATGCAGTCTCTAGTGTTGTGACTGGGTGATGACTGTGACTGAAGGCTATTTAGTCTGGGGAGATAGTGGGGGGTGAATAAGAATACATTGCAAGCATTGATGATGTCTAGGATATAGGTATAAGCTAGAGGGTTTCTAGTGTTTAGTTCCCTTTTGGAGGCTTCTTTTAAACACTTTGGAGGGAGTTGGGAGAGATAGAAACCTATCTCAAAGAATGTTAGTAAGTTTTTTATGGTCATGACCTTTTGACCAAATTGGTCAGTGTGGATCCAAAGAGAGTTATTCTCCAGGTCCTCTCTGACTTCTTTAATTCCGTTTGCTACGAAATCCATAATGTTCGTAACGGAATGTGGTTGGACTCTAGTGTTATTGAGGAAAGTGAGAAGGAAGGTGATGTTGTTTGTTTGTTTGTTGTGAAAGACATTTAGAAGGTGGTGTTTATATTCTTGATATGTGATTCCACATGCAACTAAACTGTCTAGCATCCTTGCCTTTGAACGGCAAATGTCAGATGTGTATATTTTCTGACGGCACAAATTAATTTTATCTGAGTCAGAGTAGTGTTGTATTTTGAGAAAAACAGGTCAAATGCTGCCAAGAAGTCATTTATGGATAATCCACTATCTTGGGAAAAGGTTGGGATTTCTGTGAGGGGGGTAATGGTTTGATAGTTGTTAATTATTGTTGGTTGAGGTTGTGGGTAAGGATAATATTGTGGGTTTGGAGGAAGGTTAGGTGGTGGTTGGTGGTATGGTGTGAAGGTGGCTTGACCAGATGGGGTATGGGGAGAAGGAAAGGGGAAGTTTTGGTACTGTGGCTGAATGGGAGGGGGGTTATTGTGTGTTGGGATATGGGGGTTGGACTGATTATGGCTTATAGGAGGTGTAGTTTGCATATTTGGCTGGATGGGAGGAATGGGTGGTTGTAGTTGTGAGGGGTGAAAGGGGTCTATTTGAGGGGGTTGGTTA
>NC_134792.1:13741890-13743620 GCF_046742065.1 Oratosquilla oratoria
ACAGCCAGGGCGACATAATACATCCCTGACGAAGTCCCACCTTTACCTCATACCATTCACTCTCTCCATATCTAATCCTAACACAAGTTCTACTACTCTCGTAAAAACTCTTGACTGCTCTTAACAGCTTTCCTCCTATCCCATATATCTGCAGTACCTCCCACAGTGCCTTCCTGTCTACTCTGTCATAAGCCTTTTCCAGATCCATAAAAGCCCAAAAACATCCTTACCTTTTCCTATAGATTTCTCACATATCTATCTTCCCACAAAAATCTGATCTACACATCCCCTACCTGTCCTAAACCCACACGGTTCCTCAACAATGACTCCCTCTGTTCCTCTCCTAATCCTCTCAATGAAGACCCTCCCATACGCCTTCCCAACTACACTCAACAAGCTGATCCCTCTGAAACTACTACACTCACACTTGTCCCCTTTCCTTTGTAAAGCGGAACTATACAGGCACTCCTCCAGTCCTCGGGCACTCTACTCTCTCTCAAACAAACATTAGATAACCTCACTAGCCAGTCCACCATCACTGCACCTCCATTATTCAGACATTCTGCATGGCATCCATCCAGACCAGGTGCCTTACCTGCTCTCATCATCTTAACAGCTGCCCTCACTTCATCCTTCCCTGTTTCTCCTCCATTTTCCTCACTCATCACTCTTATTTTCTTAGCGCGTCCCACTGCAACTACCTTTCCCTCCCTATCCTCCTTCATATTTAGCAACTCCCTAAAATACTCTGCCCACCTTCCTCTCACTGTCTTCTCTTCCATTATCATCTCTCCATCTGCACCTTTTACCTTTTCTTCTCTACTTGATTCGCCTCATTTTTCTCTTTTAATTTTCTTCCAAAACATCTTTTTATTGCTTTTAAAATTTTCTGTCATACTCTTACCCCATTTCACATCTGCTCTCCTCTTTGCTTCCTTTATCTTATGCTTAGCGTCCCTTCTCTTTACTTTGTACCTCTCATACGATTCCCTCGTCCTAATTTGCAGGCAATCTATGAATGCCTGCTTCTTCCCTTCTACACATTTCTTTGCTTACTCATCCTACCACTCACTACACTTCCTTCTATTTCCTCCCGCCCTCCTTGTTCCACAGACCATCTTTGCACACCTTATGACTCCCTCCTTGAACCATCCCCATTCCTCCTCCACTCCTAGTTCTACTCTATCCTTTACTCCCTCCCACTCCTGTTTCAGTTTCTTCTTAAACTCACTCTCCTTTTTTTCCTCATTTAAGCAGTTCACTCTAAGTACCTCCCTACCTTCTGCCCTTTTCCTCTTTCTCCATCTATTCTCCACTTTCATTTTACCTTCAGCCAGAAAATGATCTGATATTCCCCCACTCTCTCCTCTTAGAACATGTACATCCTTAACTCTTCCTACCATACTCCTGGTCACCACTATATAGTCCATTAACGCTCTATCTACCACCCTTCCCTCCACCACCCTCTCCCATGTGTACTTATGCTTGACTTTCTTCCGAAACACTGTATTTGCTATCATCAACTCTCTTTCAAGACACATCTCCACCATCATTTCTCCACTACGATTTTTACCTGGAACTCCATACTTCCCAATCACTCCGTTTATTGGTTCATTTCCTACCATAGCATTAAGGTCCCCCAATACAAATACATTGTTATTTCTTCCTAATCCCTATATGCCCTCATTTATATCTACCCCAAAAGCCTCCCTTTCCTCTACGCTCTTCTC
>NC_134792.1:13744120-13776620 GCF_046742065.1 Oratosquilla oratoria
AACAGATAAATCCGTACAAACTTTGAAGAGGTTTTTAAGCACTTAAAAAGTCAACATGTGGCAATTCTGATTGTTTCCAGATACTTCCATCTTGTCTAATAATTTAGCCAGTTGTTATACTAGCACCGGTTGCAATACCCATTAAGCAATGGAACAAGCCAAACGTTCAGCCATCTGCGAAACTTGATTCGTCGCGCGGGTCACACTCTAGCACCATAATAAGTATGCTAAAAATCCCTCCCCCCCCAGACAAAACTGTTTACGATGTTTGTAAAACGTTTTGATGAGACCGTGCGAAGACACAACTAAGCTGCTCACAAACAAGCCCAGAAGGGGCAGAATTCTAACACCTCGCTTTTTTAGCTGGTCTCAAGAGAAGTGTCAATTGCAAATCCTCCAAGCCTTACCATTCTCGACATTGGCATAGAAGTAGAGGTGTAAGACACAATGCCACAATTCTCAGACGCATTAAAAGAAATTGGGAATTAACCTCATTCTCACAAGTGAAAAAGACATCTTTTTGACACGAAAAAAATGAAAGAAATGCCGCTTGACCAGGTGCCAATAAAGCTGTTAGAGACTGGATGAAAGAGTCGAATAGCTCAGTCATCAAGTTTTTTTTCCGACGAGAAGATTTTTCACGGTTATGATGCGACTTTACAATAAGCGGAATGATCGCTGGATAGCCTCCTCATCCCTCAGAGGTTCAACACAAGACAACGACGAAGAAACCTAAGCAAGTGTCATGGTTGCTCTGTGAGGTGTCAACTGAGAGGGACGTCTATCACTCACATTCTTCAACAACAAGGAGAAAGTCAATAGCCGGATTGTCTATTGCAAAGTTCTAGAATAGAAAATAATACCCTGGATGAAAGATAAGGCTAGTGGCAACCCAGTTGTCTTCCAATTAAGACTCGGCTCCCAGACCACACAGCGAAGAGGACCACCAACCTTCACGAAGGGTCAAATGTGCAGTTCTGGAACAAAGAGTTTGTGGCCCTCAAATTCGCCAGACCTAAACCCTTTAGAATTATTATTTTTGGGCGGCGAATTTATGAGGCCAAGGCATTGGTGACAAAGCCACACAGAAGTATAACAACCCTGAAGACAGACATCAAGAAGGCTTGTGAGTTCATTATCAAAGACTGAGATCATCAACCGCTGTCATTTCCAAGTTTCCGTAAACGCGTTGAAAGCAGGTCCATAACAGATGAAGTTGGTTACAATTGAATGGAAATCATTGTTCTTATTGCCTTTACTATAAAGTATACTGCTAAATTTCATAAACTCTGTTTATTATAACCCGAGATATTTAATCTTAAAACATGTGATAAGAAGAGTACGGATTTATCTGTTAGGACCCTGTAATATACTAATATATATAAATATACTATATATATATATACAATACAATATCATATTAACTATATTATAAAGATATACTATATATATATATATCACTATATATATATACTATATATATATATACACTGTCCAGTAATGCTCGGTTACCCTTAGTAAATTGCACTCAGAACCCACTATTATTTGGGATTTAAGAACGAAGAAGAAATAAAACCGAATTTTCCGTAATATTTCGATCATTGCTGAGATCCTCTTCAAAAGCGGACTACATAGACAATGAGAACATACATATCTTATATACAGGAATAGAGAGGTATAATTACGGAACATGGACAAAGAATCTCCATGTGGCATCTATATTGTTTGCACGGGTTATGTGGCAAATCGTCCGATTTTACAATATGAGGAAATAATTTATTAACTGCCAAGGGTGTTATGTAATACTGGTGACCATTGGCCTTTTGAGATATTACAAATTCGGGAATTGTTTTTATTAAGGAAGATTCAATAATTTTCCTTTTATAACTAAACATTTGGATTTGAAAATGGTTTTTGCCTCGTCCCAATTTATTCTAGGATTATTGTTGGCTCGTGTTGACAATACCGCGGAGTTTGTTGAGCATAATTTTACTGAGTTTTTATGTTCTTTAATTCTCGTTTTTACTTCTCTGTCCGTTAGTCCCCAAAATACACTATCGGTCACAGTGTGAGCAGGGTATATTTGTCAACTCCGATTTTATGTCTTCTGTTGGTCCTGATGAACGTTTCAAACTACTTTTCTGAATAGAATGTTACAGGTTACAGCAACCCTACTGATAATAATCAAATATAGTGTATTGCTAGGTGTCTTTTTCTAAGGGCACTAAGATTATGTAGCCATCTTATTTCGATTCAAGAGATTCTATCATCCAAATCTCAGTTAACAAACGATTAGGGTACCCCAGGACTAGGATTATCAAATAAAGCCTTAGCAAAGCCAAAAAAAAAAAACCCAAATTTATATAATAATCCACTTCCCATCCATCTCAATATCATAAAAGGAACAAACACTGCTAAAACTTCCTTTTTATACACAAAAACCGCCCCAATCCATCTATTAATTTCTATATGTACTAATTAAAATTATACTGTATATATATATATATATTATATAGAATATATATATATACTATATATCTATCATTATATATATATACTATATATATATAAATATATATATATGTATATATCACATATAAACCCACTATCGGGCGAAAACTAATAACGGAAACATAGTGGCGTATATAGTGAACTTTTAGCAAATGTGTTATACACATACCTTTTTCCATATATATAATATATATATATATATATATATATTATATAAATATATGCCTAACACATCTCTAGGTTTTTTATTTGGTCTCATTTCTTTCTGTGCATACCTTTATTTTCTTAATTTTATGGGGGGTGGTTCCTTTCTTGTTGTCCATCTTTCCCCAAATTTAATGAAGCTCTCAATTTATTTATATCAAACAGAACCTGAACTGTTCTGATCCATAACTTCTCTGCGCCATTTCTGTGTCATCTAATTTATTCTTTATCTTCCTTCACACCAGTTTTTACAAATTTGTGTGTATCCTGTATCATTAGACATATCTGTAACCGCATTTTAGGTTGATCCTTAACAATTTGTCTATAATATCTTTTTCAATAGTTTTTCTTACCCTGCCTATATACTTACATAATATTTGTTCTTAAGTTTTATGTATGTTTGCCATTTGGATGTTTTTTGTCTCTTTTCCATCTTTTCCAGGCTTTCTCTTCTGTCTTTAGCTTCACTACACCTTTTGTTATACCAACACTTTATATAAATCTCTTTTTGCTTCTTCTTTGGTACATATTTATCACTTCCTTCCTTGTACTTTTCTTTGATGATGGATTAACCCTTTTGATACGATGACGCCTCTAGTCGGGGTCATGAAGATGCGAAAAAGTTTAGAGGGTTTGATTTGAGGGATGCCAATGTCGGCAGTTCTTGATTATATATATTGTAGTTGTACCTGTGTGCCCCCCATACTCCAGTAAACTGGCTTCATCATATTTTTATTTAGTTATCAATAATTCACGGTGTGAAAAGCCGACGAGCAAAGAAGTACAGCAGGTAAACTTTATTTTTTATAATGCAAGTATTATGAAACGCAACATCTGCTCTCTGGGCGTAATGCTGCCCACATAGATTTTTTGGGGGGGGGGGGGGGGGCCCCCGTATTGAAGGGGTTCAGGGAGTTAACAATTGAGTTTGAAAAGGTATATGATAAGACAAGATGATAAGATGAATAAGGGTACAAGATGGGAGTGAGTTGGAAGTCTAAAAGGAGAGAGGCTGGAGGAAGTGGATAGCTTTAGATATTTGGGGTTGGATATGACAGGAAAGGGAGGAATGGAGGTAAATTGTTGATGAAGATAAGGAAGTAAATGCCTTGGGAGATTAAAAAGTGTTACGAGAAATAGACAACTGGGAATGGATGCAAAGAGATTGTATTTACTAATTGTATTTTATGGGAAGGGGAGCTATACTCGCGGTGACCCTTTTAGTATCTCGCAAGATCAAGTTTGTTCTTAAATTCTTGTATTGTGTTTGTACACACCATTTCTTCATCCAGTTTGTTCCAGATATCTATCACTCTGTGTGGGAAGCTGTTCTTTTTCAGGTCTCTTCTGTAGCTGACCTTTTTGAGTTTCATTACATGTCATCTTGTTTTTCCTCTGTCCCACTATAATAAGTCCTCTCTATCAAGGTGTTCTTTTCCTTTTATAATTCTGTAGGTGGTTAGTAGGTCCCCTCGTTCTTTTCTTTGTTTCAGGATTGGCAATTCCAGTTCGGTGAGTCTTTGTTCATATGTCAAGTTTGAAAGTGTTGGGGCCATCTTTGTCGTTGCTCTTTGTATTCTTTCTAATTTTCTTATATTCATGTATGAATGGGTGATTGTGCTGATGGCATTGTATGGGGCAGATACTTGGAATTTGAGAGGGGCAGAGAGGAAAAGATTAAACATATTTGAAATGAAATGTCGGAGAAGTATGGTAGGGGTTACTAGGTTAGAATGAGAAATAAGGTGAGGAGAGTGGGAGTGGAAAAGGAGATGGCAGATAGTGCTGATGAAAGATTACTGGGATAGTTTGGACACATGGAAAGAATGAGTGATGAAAGATTGATAAAAGGTGTATGGAAGGCAGAGGTGGAGGAAGCGAACTTGAGGGGATGACCAAAGATAAGATGGATGGATGGGATGAAGGGGGTATTGAGCAAGAGGGGAATGTCTATTGAGAAAATAAAGAAGGGAGAAGATAGGGAAGAGTGGAGAATGTGTATTGATGATACCGTTATGCAAGGAAGGGAGGGATAAGGAGGTTTAGGAGGTACTTATGTGCGAACGATATTGTGACAAGCCCAAAGGGATTTCTCCCTGTCTTCTTTTTTTCTGCATTCTTTCTGTCCAGAGCATGCAAGTTAATGTGCCCAAGACTGTCCTCTGTACCTCCATCCCTAGATACCTATTTCTCATCACACTGCATTACCACAAGACATTTACTTGCTTCTCTCTACAGTTTACCTCCATCTCCATGCTAACTGTGCCCCTAAATACTATTTAATAACTGATAATTATGAAGAATAAGTCGTATGTTATCCAAGATTATCTCTTTCCTTAATTTGACCTTTGCTACCGGTGCCGCTATACAGTTAATTATGAAGAATAAGTCGTATGTTATCCAAGATTCTCTCTTTCCTTAATTTGACTTTTGCTACCGGTGCTGCTATACAGTTTACCTCCACCTCTTTGCTACCTGTGCCCCTAAATACTTTTTGACAACTCATAATATATGCCTTTACTTTTTCTTTTAGGAATGTCCCCTGTGGGGCTACAAGGAGAAGGATGCCTAGTCCCAATCCCTGTCCCTTTCTTCTCACCTCTTACGATCCAAGTGGAAATACTTGGTGGCAGTATTCTTTTCCCCCACCACAGGGATAAGATAAGAGGGAGGGTGGAGGGGTGTGGAGTGTTTTCAGGGATGGAATGGGTGGGAATGATTTTATGTCTTTCTTTTTGGCTACCTCCCTTGTAAAGGGGGGAAAAGCCTTGGTATATGTATGTGTTCCCCGTCTGGGGTATTGGCTGCTTGTTATTGTGGCAAAGTAGCATGCAGTTGATACTTTAGGGTCTATATGGGGCACCCCTATGGACCAGAGCCACACATCATTTTGTCTATGATAGAGGAAAACTCTGTTCATAGAGAAATGACACTTTTATACTACGACTGTCCCTCCGTTATGGTGTCCCCCAACCCCTTGTTGCTGTCCAGTACCATTTCTCTGTGGTGGGGGAAAAGAATACTGCCACCAAGTATTTCCACTTGGATCATAAGAGGCGAGAAGAAAGGGACGGGGATTGGGACTAGGCATCCTTCTCCTTGTAGCCCCACAGGGCACATTCCTAAAAGTAAAAGCAAAGGCATAAGAGGGTCTGGAAGTTCTTGGACCAGCACCCTAAGGTTTGGGTCTTTTAATGTGCATGGATGTGGTACAGATGAGAGTAAAAGGGAAGAGATAGGTAGTATGTTTGTGAGAAGAAAGATGGATGTGTTGGCTTTGAGTGAAACAAAGCTGAAAGGGAAGGGCGATTGTAAGTGGGAGGTTATCAGGAGTGAAGAGAGGGCGAGGGAGGGAAGGGGTGGCTATACTAATAAGTGAAGAGATAGGTAAACGTGTAGTGGAGTGGAAGGAGGTTTCCTCAAGGATAATGTGGATGAAGGTAAAACTGGGAAAGGAGATGTGGGTCTTTGTAAGTGCATATGGGCCTGGCAGTGAGAAGAGTGTAGAAGAAAGGGAGGCCTTTTGGATAGATTTAAATGAGTGCATAGAGGATTTAGGGAGAAATGTAAATGTAATAGTACTGGGAGACCTTAATGCTAGGGTAGGAAAGGATCCAATTGATGGAGTGGTTGGGAAATGTGGAGTTCCAGGAAAGAATCATAGTGGAGAGTTGATGGTGGAAATGTGTCTAGAAAGAGAGTTGTTGATAGCAAATACAGTATTTCAGAAGAAAGTCAAGCATAAGTACACATAGGAGAGGGTGGTGGAGGGAAGGGTGGTAGATAGAGCTTTAATGGACTATGTAGTGGTAAATAGGATTATGATAAGAAGAGTAAAGGATGTACATGTGCTAAGGGGAGAGGGTGGGGGAATATCAGATCATTTTCTGGTGGAAGGTGAGTTGAGAGTGGAGGACAGATGGAGAAAGAGGAAAGGGACAAAAGGTAGGGAGGTGCTTAGAGTGAACTCTTTAAATGAAGAGAAAAGGAGGAGTACAAGAAGAAGCTGAAGGAGGAGTGGGAGGGAGTGAAGGATAGAGTAGAGGTAGGTGTGGAGGAGGAATGGGGATGGTTCAAGGAGGGAGTCACAAAGTGTGCAAAGATGGTGTGTGGAACAAGAAGGACAGGAGGAAATAGAAGGAAGGGTAATGAATGGTGGGATGAGGAATTGAAGAAGGTTGTAGAAAAGAAGAATCAAGCTTACACAGATTGGTTACAAAATAGGACGAGGGAGTCATATGAGATGTACAAAGAAAAGAAAAGAGAAGTAAAGAAAAAGGTAAAGGAGGCAAAGAGGAGAGCAGATGTAAAATGGGGTAAGAGTATGACAGAAAATTTTGAAAGTAATAAAAAGATGTTTTGGAAAGAAATTAAGAGAGGAAGAGGAGGCGAATCAGGTAGAGAAGAAGAGGTAAAAGGTGCAGATGGAGAGATGATAATGGAGGAGAAGGCAGTAAGGGGAAGATGGGCAGAATATTTTAGGGAGTTGCTAAATGTGAAGGAGGATAGGGAGGGAAAGATAGCTGCAGTGGGAAATGCTACGTTAAGTGTAGTTGGGAAGGCTTATGGGAGGATCTTGATTGAGAGGATTAGGAGAGGAACAGAGGGAGTAATTGGTGAGGAACAGTGTGGTTTTAGGACAAGTAGAGGTTGTGTAGATCAGATTTTTGTGGTAAGACAGATATATGAGAAAGCTATAGGAAAGGGGAAGGATGTTTTTTGGGCCTTTATGGATCTGGGAAAGGCTTACGACAGGGTAGACAGAAAGGCACTGTGGGAGGTTATGCGGATATACGGGATAGGAGGAAAGCCTCTCGGAGCTGTCAAGAGTTTTTATGAGAGTAGTAGAGCTTGTGTCAGGATTAGAAATGGAAAGAGTGAGTGGTTTGAGGTAAAGGTGGGACTTGGTCAAGGATGCGTTATGTCACCCTGGCTGTTCAACTTATACATGGATGGGGTAGTGCGAGAGGTAAATGCAAGGGTAGTGGGTCAGGGATTGGAGATGGTTAAAGAAAATGGAGAAAAGTGGGAGGTGGGCCAGCTGTTGTTTGCGGACGACACTGCGCTTGTGGCAGGATCGGAGGAAGGATTGAGGAAGTTGGTGACAGAGTTTGGGAGAGTGTGTGATAGAAGAAAGCTGAAGATAAATGTGGGTAAAAGTAAGGTGATGAGATGTACAAGGGGTGAAAGTGGCAGTAATCTGGAAGTGAGCATTAACCACTTCAGTACGGGACTTAAATCTCGCGGGCAGCAGCCAATGCCAGCCGTATGACGTCACGTAATAATATTCGCATCATAAAATATAGTCGCCGCTTATATCGATCGTTCTCTCTTTCACCCGCGAATTTTGAAAACCACAGAGAATGGGATTCAGGGCGCATTTGGGAGAATGTAAAAACACAGGGGCGACTACAATAAATATAATCAAGACGCCGATATGGCAGCGTCGCGAATCCACTTGCTCCTCATGATGCCTACGTGTGCGGCACCGTATGGAAGGGGTTAAGGGAGAGCAACTGGAGGAAGTGGATAGTTTTAGATACTTGGGTGCAAATGTGGCAGGAAAAGGTGGAGGTAGAATGTAGATTGAGAGAAGCGAGTAAATGCCTTGGTGGTTTAAAAAGTGTAATGAGAAATAGAAATTTGGGAATGGATGCTAAGAGGAGACTGTATGAAGGAGTAATTGTGCTAACAGCACTGTATGGAGCAGAAACATGGAACATGAGAGAGGAAGAGAGAAGGAGCTTGAATGTGTTTGAGATGAAGTGTCTGAGAAGTATGATGGGGGTTACTAGGCTAGATAGAGTGAGAAATGAGGAGGTGAGGAGGAGAACAGGGGTGGAAGGGGAGTTGGGAGATAGGGTTGATGAAAGAGTATTAGGATGGTTTGGACACATGGAAAGAATGAGTGAAGAAAGACTAGTAAAGGAGGTATGGAAGGCAGATGTGGAGGGAGTGAACATGAGGGGACGTCCTAGGATGAGGTGGATGGATGGGGTGAAGGGGGCTTTGGGGAAGAGGGGAATGTCTGTTGAGAAAGGACGGGAGAGGACAGAAGACAGGGGTGAATGGAGAATGGTTGTATATGGAAGATGTTGTGATGCATGAGGTGGAATGGACGGGGGATTGGGGGTGAGGTAGTATGTGTGAGCAAAATTTTGATGCAGCCCGAAGGGATTTCTCCCCGTCCTCTCCTTTATATGGGGGGATGGAGAGGGGGGGGTCGCCGATTTAATGAAGTGGCCTTGCTGTGGATGTGCTGTGTCTTGCGACACTGCTTCTGACCCAGGGCAGTGGACAGGGTGCAGGGATGACCCATCATCTAGGAGGTGCTAAGATGGGAGGGAGGGTGGAGGGATGTGGAGTGTTTTCAGGGATGGAATGAGTGGGAATGATTTTATGCCTTTTCCTTTTTGGCTACCTCCCTAGTAAGGGGGAAAAAGCCATGGTATATGTATGCATGTATATGTATGCATGATAATATATGGAGAAAAAATCGTATGTTATCAAAGATTCTTTTCTTAATTTGATCTTCATGATACTCAATTTTACAGGGTTCAACAAGGGCCTTTCCAGCACATCATCCACTCATTCCTGTTGATTACCAACTGACTGGTCAACCTGTTCTTATTGGTGGAACCATGGGTACATGTTCGTATGTCCTCACGGGTACTGAGCAAGGCATGGTGGAAACCTTTGGCTCAACATGCCATGGAGCTGTAAGTAGCATTTTGACATCTTACTTTTCCATGAAAAGTACAATGTCGTAATAATTTTTTTTATAATATTAGTTCTTTCATATCTGTATGTCCCCGTCTGAGGTATTGGCTGTATATTATTGTGGCAAAGTAGCATGCAGTTGATACTTTAGGGTCTATATGGGGTGCCCCTACGTACCAGAGCCACACATAATTTTGTCTGTGATAGAGGAAAACTCTGTACATAGAGAAATGATGACACTTTTATACTACGATTGTCCCTCCGTTATGGTGTCCCCCAACCCCTTGTTACTGTCCTGTACCATTTCTCTGAATATTCATTTCCTTTTTTCGCTTACCTACCCTGTGGTGGGGGCAAAGGAATACTGCCAAGTATTTCCACTTGAGTCGTAAAAGGTGACAAAAAAGGGACGGGGGATGGGATTAGGAGTCTACTACCTGTAGCCCCAAAAGGGGACATTCCTAAAAACGAAAGTAAAGGCATAAGAGGGTCTGGGAGCTTTTCAACCAGTACCCTAAAGTTTGGGTCTTTTAATGTGCGTGGATGTGGTACCGATTAGAGTAAAAGGGAAGAGATAGGCAATATGTTTGTGAGAAGAAAGATGGATGTACTGGCTTTGAGTGAAACTAAAATGAAAGGAAAGGGCAACTGTGAGATTGGGAGTGTAGCTGGGAGGTACTCAGGAGTGAAGAGGGGACGAGGGAGAGAAGGGGTGGCTATTCTAGTAAGTGAGGAGATAAGTAAGCAGGAAGTGGAGTGGAAGGAGGTGTCATCAAGGTTGATGTGGATGAAGGTGAAGCTTGGAAAGGAGATGTGGGTTTTTGTAAATATGTACGGGCCTGGTAGTGAGAAGAGTGTAGAGGAAAGGGAGGCTTTTTTGGGTAGATATGAGTGCATAGAGGGATTAGGGAGAAATGTCAATGTAGTTGTTTTGGGAGACCTAAATGCTAGGGTAGGAAATGAACCAATTGATGGAGTGATTGGGAAGTATGGAGTTCCAGGTAGAAGTCGTAGTGGAGAATTGATGGTGGAGATGTGTCTTTAGAATTGATGATAGCAAATACAGTGTTTCGGAAGTCAAGCATAAGTACACATGGGAGAGGGTGGTGGATGGAAGGGTGGCAGATATATCGTTAATGGACTATATAGTGGTGACCAGGAGTATGGTAGGAAGAGTTAAGGATGTACATGTTCTAAGGGGAGAGAGTGGGGGAATATCAGATCATTAACCACTTCCATACGGTGACACCTACGTAGGCAGCATAAGGAGCTAGTGGGTACTCGATGATGCCGACGTCGCCATCTTGATTATATTTATTGTAGTCGTACCTACGTAACTTTCATTCTCTCTAAACTGGCTTCATCATATTTTCTATGGTTATCAAAATACATGGGTGAAAGAGAATGAACGATTGAGCACCGACTTTATTTTTTATAATGCGATTATTATGATGCAACATCGCACGTCGGGCAGCTAATGATGCCAGACGTGCGATGTGCCCTGGAGTGAAGAGGTTAAATGGTGGAAGGTAAATTGAGAGTGGAGAATAGGTGGAGAAAGAGGAAAAGGGCAGAAGGTAGGGAGGTACTTGTAGTGAACAGCTTAAATGAGGAAAAAAAGGAAAATGAGTACAAGAAGTTGAGAGAGTAAGGGATAGAGTAGAACTAGGAGTGGAGGAGGAATGGGGATGGTTCAAGGAGGGAGTCATAAGGTGAGCAAAGATGGGATGAGGAAGCAAAAAAGTGGTGGGATGAGGAAGCAAAAAAGGGTGTAAAAGAGAAGAAGCAGGCATTCATAGATTGGCTACAAATTAGGATGAGGGAATTATATGAGAGGTACAAAGTAAAGAGAAAGGAAGTTAAGCATAAGATAAAGGAAGCAAAGAGGAGAGCAGATGTGAAATGGGGAAAGAGTATGACAGAAATTTTTGAAAGTAATAAAAAGATGTTTTGGAAGGAAATTAAAAGAGGAAGAGGAGGCGAATCAAGTAGAGAAGAAAAGGTAAAAGGTGCAAATGGAGAGATGATAATGGAAGAGAAGGCAGTGAGAGGAAGGTAGGCAGAGTATTTTAGGGAGTTGCTAAATGTGAAGGAGGATAGGGAGGGAAAGGTAGTTGCAGTGGGAAGTGCTAAGAAAATGAGTGATGAGCGAGGAAAATGGAGGGGAAATAGGGAAGGATGAAGTGGAAGCAGCCGTTAAGATGATGAGAGCAGGTAAGGCACCTGGGTTGGATGGATGCCATGCAGAATGTCTGAAGAAAGGAGGTACAGTTATGGTGGACTGGCTGGTGAGGTTATTTAATGTTTGTTTAAGAGAGGGTAGAGTGCTGGAGGATTGGAGGAGTGCCTGTATAGTTCTGCTTTACAAAGGAAAGGGGGACAAGTGTGAATGTAGTAGTTACAGAGGGATCAGCTTCTTGAGTGTAGTTGGGAAGGCTTATGGGAGGGTCTTGATTGAGAGGATTAGGAGAGGAACAGAGGGAGTAATTGGTGAGGAACAGTGTGGTTTTTGGACAGGTTGGGGATGTGTAGATCAGATTTTTGAGAGCTATAGGAAAAGGTAAGGATGTTTTTTGGGCTTTTATGGATCTGGAAAAGGCTTATAACAGGGTAGATAAGAAGGCACTGTGGGAGGTACTACAGATATATGGGATAGGAGGAAAGCTTTTAAGAGCAGTCAAGAGTTTTTACGAGAGTAGTAGAGCTTGCGTTAGGATTAGAAATGGAGAGAGTGAATGGTTTGAGGTAAAGGTGGGACTTCGTCAGGGGTGTTTTGTCACCCTGGCTGTTCAGTCTTTACATGGATGGGGGGGTGCAAGAGGTGAATGCAAGGGTAGTGGGTCAGGGGTTGGAGAAGATTAAAAAAATGGAGAAAAGTGGGAGGTGATCCACCTGTTGTTTGCTGACGACACTGCGCTTGTAGCAGGATCAGAGGAGGGATTGAGGAAATTAGTGACAGAGTTTGAGAAAGTTTGTGAAAGAAGGAAGCTGAAGATAAATGTGGGCAAAAGTAAGATGATGAGATGTACAAGGGGAGAGAGTGACAGTAGGTTGGAAGTGAGCATTAAGGGTGAGAAACTGGAGGAAGTGGATAGTTTCAGATACTTGGGTGCGAATGTCACAGGAAAGGGAGGAGTGGGGGTGGAGGTAGAATGTAGATTGAGAGAAGTGAGTAAATGCCCTGGTCGATAAAAAAGTGTAATGAGAAATAGACATCTGGGAATGGATGCTAAGAGGAGGTTATATGAAGGAGTGATTGTGCCAACAGTAATGTGTGGGGCAGAAACATGGAGCATGAGAGAGGAAGAGAGGAGTTTGAATGTGTTTGAGATGAAATGTCCGAGAAGTATGATAGGGATTACTAGGCTAGATAGAGTGAGAAATGAGGTGAGGAGGAGAATAGGGGTGGAAAGGGAGCTGGGAGATAAGGTTGATGAAAGAGTATTAGTATGGTTTGGACACATGGAAATAATGAGTGAAGAAAGATTAGTAAAAGAAGTGTGGAAGGCAGAGGTGGAAGGAGTGAATATGAGGGGGCGTCCTAGGATGAGATGGATGGATGGGGTGAAAGGGGCTTTACAAAAGAGAGTAATTGTCTGTAGAGGAAGGATGGGAGAGGACAGAAGATAAGGGTGAATGGAGAAGGGTTGTGTATAGATGAGGCTGTGATACATAAGGGGGAGTGGGTGGGGATTGGGGATGAGGAAGTATGAGAAAAAAAATTATGCAGACCGAAGGGATTTCCCCCCCGTCTTCTCCTTTTCTGCATGAGGGGATGGAGAGGGGTGGTCGCCGAATTTATGAAGCAGCTTTGCTGTGTCTTACGACACTGCTTCTGACCCAGGGCAGTGGACAGGATGCAGAGATGACCCATCATCCAGGAGGTGCCAAGATAGGAGGGTGGAGGGGAGTGGAATATATGGGAAATGAAATGGGTGGGAGTAATTTCTATGCTTTTTTCTTTTTGGCTACCCCCCCGTGTAAAGGGGGGGAAATGCCTTTGGTATATGTATGTATGTATATCTGTATGTAATAAAGCCACATTTATTATAAAAGTAAAGATGTGATAACCAAATATTACTCTCTTGTCCATTTTCAGGGGCGAGCCTTGTCCAGAGCTAAATCCCGACGAAATATCGACTATTTGGATGTGTTGCAGAAGTTGCAGGATATGGGAATCACAATCAGAGTAGCATCTCCCAAACTAGTCATGGAAGAAGCTCCCGAGTCATATAAGAATGTTACTGATGTTGTAGATACTTGTCATGCTGCAGGGATCAGCAAAAAATGTATCAAATTAAGGCCAATTGCAGTTATAAAAGGTTGATGCACTCCAAAGATACTATGCTAATAAATACGAATTCCATATTGGGCAATGACTCATATTTCATAATTACCAAAAACTTTACATGTCCATTGTCATATCTCAGACTATGCTTTTTGTCCAATGTTGTATCCAGCAAGGGTTTAAAATGCATTGTCAAAACTACTCTTCCTCTCAAAAAGTGAGCCATATGAAAACTATATATGAAATTAAATAGAATAAATAAAATTAAATAATTTTCTCTGTCCACATGGTTACTTATCAATTTAAATATAGAAGTAAATTTATAAGAAAATATATACATATTTTTCTGCATGCAACATCTTGTATTGTAGAAATATGTATTTTGAGGATATCAGAGAACAAAGTCAAGTGCAAAATAAAAGTTTATTCAGCAGAAGCTAAAATGAAGCATGCGTAAATACTCCTCTTGGTAAAGAATTCATGTGGCAACAGACAATAGTAAGCAATTTTTTTTCCTAATCTCCAGTTATTATACAACAATTATGGCTAATATATATGAAATCTAGTCACCATATATCTTTTCCATATCTTTACTTTGGTATTGTCTGTTTCCACACATGTAAGTAGAATTTGCTGTTTGGTGTATTTACAATTTTGTTCATAGTTTTCTGCTGCACCACAACCTAGTCTTAATGGACGTGGCCACACAAACACATTCTGAACCACAGTACCTTAAAGCATAGGAAGATGTTATGCCTACTAATGCTCTGTGGGTCTACAGTCAACAGTTAGGTTGACTGTGCCAGGGTAGAATGAGTTTCTGGCTAGAGTGACCTCAGTGACTTAGCAGCATTTCTGAACTATTTACAGTAGCAATCATAGCACAACAAATGATTTAAAGGTATGTGAAGAGGAAAACTCCAAATCTACATTCAGTAGCCACATGGCCACCTATTCTTAGCACTTTTATTTAGAAAAGATCCTTATTCCCTATATAACTAACATTGCCATACATAATAAACACTCGTTGGTCAGCTTGAGACACCAGCACCATTTTGTGGTATTCTCAAAAATCCTTTACCTATTTAATGTGTTCCCTAAGCTTGGAGGGCACATTTTATTTTCATATATATATTTTTTAATATTTTTTTTATAAATTTTTATTTTTTATTTTTCATTATTTTAATTTTTTTTATTATTATTATTATTATTATTATTATTTATTTTTTATTTTTTTTATTTATTTTTTTTTCCATAACTGTGTAACAGGAACCTTTTGGAGCGAAAAGGAAAGATGTTAGGCAGAATCATTAGATGGAACCTTGGAGGATTTTTGCATGTAGATTTCAACATGCAGCATCTACAATTTATCATAACCAAGATAAATTTCATCTGAAGCTAAGTACATACTACCCAAGGAATAGACATGTATATGTGAAACACGATAATGTCTACAGCCAAGAATTTTCTCAATGAGTTTAACCAAGAGCTTCTTAATGTAGTTAAAAAGAATTCCACATGGTACTGGTCAACACATTCACTCTTCATGCAAATATTGCACATGAACACATATTTCTATATTCAACCCTTCACAAATGATAATTTTTAGTTTAGTAACTGAACACTGCTCTTCCTAGTTTATTCCAGTACCATATGCTGGCCAACACTCCATTTTCTATGGCAAGGGAACATGATTCAATGATGGGGGAAAACAAAAGTTTTGGTCCTGAATTAAGTTTTCAGAAGACAAGAAGTAATCTCAAGAGAGAAAATTTCCCTTGGGTGTTTGAGTAAATGTAAAAAGCCAATCAAGCTAACTGCCCCTACATACCCAATGTTACCTTTCAGTTTCAGAAATCCAAACCTTTCCTTAACAATCTGAAAAAACTGCTTCATATTCTGACTTGTTATTTGATTATGAGACATTACAAAAGTATTTGGCATCTCACTCCAGCTCAAGTTGTCTAATATACTTCAAAACTCACGTCCTTGACCTTATTCATTTTCATGAAACAGATTGGCATAGGACTTTCTCACAGCCAAAACATATGTATGCACTACACTTTGTTACATAAATGTACACTGACAACAAAAACTTGTCATTTATTTATAATAAATATCAAAATGTTGGGAATGGAACTATATACAAGGGAGCACAGGTATAATGTGATGATGGATGATGGTAGTTGTTTGCAGGCAGAAATGAACTGGGTATGCAGCTGCTGGTCCAACCCTTTTTGTTTCAGACCTCAGATTCAGTTAAAGTTCTGTCATGAAGCTTGGTAACAGCCACTCCAATTCAAATGCCTTCATGAAACATATTCTAAGTTCAGGAACAGGTATGAGAAGACTATGGGGGAGTTTCCGAAGACTATTTGCCACACTGTTCTTCAAATGCAGCCATCAGGTCACTTTGGCGATTCATGTCTATCTGACCAGCCATCTGAAAGAATAAGAATATATGTACATAAAGTCTTATGAATCCTAGACCCAGTTAGGGTCTATTGAGCAGGAAAAATAGGGGGTAAGGGATAGGTGTGAGTGGAGAAATGTGAATAGATGATAAACTGACACAGTGGTGGGATTTCTCCACGTCTTTTCTACTCATGAGGGGACAAGGAGGGAAGGTTAGGTGCCATGTAAATAAGCTGGTAGGGTTAAACCAGGTTTGGCTGTTGGGCCCTGCTATGGGTCTTGCTGCATTGCTTTAGAACCAGGCAGTGGGTGGGGAACAGGGATGACCCTTAACCCACAAGGGGAAACATATGTTGGATGAAAATGGGATTAAGGGAGGGTGGGCATGTCTTGGCTAACTACATTCCTTATAAAGGAGAACACTGGGTTTATAGTTAGATGAACCCTAGAATTCTAATAAATGGATCTTTGAATGTACAAGGATGTAGGATGAATGATGGAAATGATTGGTGGCATGTTTGCAAGAAGAAAGATGGATGTGTAAGCATGAAGTGAAAGAGAAATAAGTTTGAGGCTGGTAGTGTAGTAAGATGTTGGAAGGGACAAGAGGGCACAGAAGAGAAGGAATAGCACTGTTGGTAAGTAATGAGATATATAAGTATGTGGCTGACAAGAGGGATATCAACAATGTAGATGAAAATGAATTGGGCTGGGAGATATGAGGTTTGTAAGGCCCAGGTAATGAAAATAAGGAAAAGGAAGTGTTTTAGAATTATTTCAATGAGTGTGTGGCGAGTTTTGGGAGGAATGTAATGTAGTGGTGTGCAGAAACTAGTCAATAGGCAGAGTAGTAAGAAGGAAGGTGTGCCAAGAACTAATGAAAGTTGAAATGATGTGTGTTGTGAAAGCAAGATCATAAGAAGAAAGATCTACAGCTAACTCTTGAATTTTACTTACATATCTCTCACTTAACACATTATAGGACTCAAGATACATGTTAGAAGTTTTGCCTGGCAACATAAATTGAAAAAGTTATTTGAAAACCAACACCATGCAAAAGTCCATGTACTAAGCTCCTGGGCAGTATTTAAAGACGACAACTGCCATCAGTTTCGATAAGAGTAAACACTATTAGAGGATGAAGTACATTTAATTCAGTGCTTTTTCAATAACAAAGAAAAAGTATAAAAGCCTCAGATGGAGTGGGGATAGGGAAGTGTCATGAAAGGTCACATGGTTGGGACAACTCGTGGATGACCTTCTAAAACCATAGAATTTGAAGGAAGGTTATGCGAGTGGATAGGGAAATACAGGGGTGAGGTGAAGAGCAAGAGTGATGACGCAACTGGCAGATAGGGATGATCAAAGAATGATAAGATGCCTTAGGCATATGGGAAGAACGACACATATACCAAAGGCTTTTTTCCCCATTATAAGGTAGGTAGCCAAAAAACAAAGGCATAAAAACCACTTCCACCCTTACCACACTCCACCCTCTTATCTTCGCACCTCCTGGATGATGGATCATCCCTGCATCTCTCCCACTGCCCTGGGTCAGAATCAGTGTCACAAGACACCACATCCACAGCAAGGACGCTTCATTAACCATTTCACTCCGGGCCAAAATTTCGTGGGTAGCATTAGCTGCCAGACGTACGATGTTGCGTCATAATACTCGCATCATAAAAAATAGTCACCGCTTATATCGATCGTTCTCTCTTTCACCAGTGAATTTTGATAACCATAGAAAATGTGATAAAGCCAGTTTAGAGAGTATGTCAGTTACGCAGGGACGACTACAATAAATATAATCAAGATGCCGATACGGCAGCCTTGCGTATCCACTTGCTCCTCATGCCGCCTACGTAGCCGGCACTGTATGGAAGAGGTTAAATCAGTAACCACCTTCTCTGACCCCTCATGCAGAAAAGGAGAAGACGGGGAGAAATCCCTTTGGGATGTGTCACATTATTTCTCATACATCCCCCACCCATTCCACCTAATGAATCACAGCATCATCCATATACAACCATTTTCCATTCACACCTATCTTTCGTCCTCTCCCATCCTTCCTCAACAGATATTCCCCTCTTTCTCAAATCCATCAATCTCATTCTACCTCCCTTTCCTGCCACATTCACACCCAAGTATCTAAAACTATCCATTTCCTCCAGTCTCTCTCCCTTAACACTCACTTCCAGTGTGCTGCCACTTTCTCCCCCTTGTACATCTCATCACCTTACTTCATATCTTCAACTTCCTTCTTTTGCACACCTTCCCAAACTCTGTTACTAACTTCCTCAATCCCTCCTCTAATCCTGCTACAAGCGCAGTGTCATCCGCAAACAACATCTGGCTTACCTCCCACTTTTCTCCATTTTCTTTAACCATCTCCAATCCCTGGCCCACTACCCTTCCATTTACCTCTCGTACCACCCCATACATATCTAAATTGAACAGCCAGGGTGACATAACACATCCTTGATGAAGTCCCACCTTTACCTCAAACCACTATATCCATTTCTAATCCTGACACACGCTCTACTACTCTCGTAAAAACTCTTGACAACTCCTAAAAGCTTTCCTCCTATCTCATATATCTGCAATACCTCCCACAGTGCCTTCTTGTCTACCTTGTCATAAGCCTTTTCCAGATCCATAAAAGCCCAAATATCATCCTTACCTTTTCCTATAGTTTTCTTACATACCTGCCTTACCACAAAAATATGATCTACGCAACCTCTACCTGTCCTGAACCCACACTGTTCCTAACCAATCCCTCTGTTCCTCTCCTAATCCTCTCAATCAAAACCCTCTCATAAGCCTTCCCAACTACACTTAACAAGCTGATCCCTCTGAAACTACTACACTCACACTTGTCCCCTTTTCCCTTGTAAAGTGGAACTATACAGGCACTCTACCCTCTCTTAAACATTAAATAACTTCACCAGCCAGTCCACCATCACCGTACCTCCTTTCTTCAGACATTCTGCATGACATCCATCCAACCCAGGTGCCTTAACTTCTCTCATCATCTTAACAACTGCCTTCACTTCATCTTTCCTTATTTCTCCTCCATTTTCCTCACTCATCACAGTCATCTTTGTGCTTCCCACTGCAGCTACCTTTCCCTCCCTATCCTTCACATTTAGTAATTCCCTAAAATATTCTGCCCATCTTCTTACTGCTTTCTTTTCCATTATCATCTTTCCATATGCAACTTTTACCTTTTCTTCTCTACTTGATTCACCTCTTCCTTTCTTAATTTGTTTCCAAAACATATTTATTACTTTCAAAATTTTCTGTCATACTCTTACCCCATTTCACATCTGCTCTCCTCTTTGCCTCCTTTATCTTATGCTTTACTTCTCTTTTCTTTGTACAGGTAAACGTCGACTTACGATGGCATTAGGTTTCGATAGAGCCATCGTAAGACGATCTCATCGTAAGTCGATCCCCACTCTGTTCCGTGGTCACTGTACCTAGCCTACCTGTATATTCACCACCAGAGATACTGAATATAGCCTATTAAACATGTACAGTAGTTTATTTAATTATTTTTATCCTTTTTACCATATTCAAACACTATAATATGTATTTTCAGTACGGGACTTAAACCTCGCGGGCAGCAGCCAATGCCAGCCGTACGACGTGACGTAATAATACTCGCATCATAAAATATAGTCACCGCTTATATCGATCGTTCTCTCTTTCACCCGCGAATTTTGAAAACCACAGAGAATGGGATTTAGGGCACATTTGAGAGAATGTAAAAACACAGGGGCGACTACAATAAATATAATCAAGACGCCGATATGGCAGCGTCGCGAATCTACTTGCTCCTCATGACGCCTATGTGTGCGGCACCGTATGGAAGGGGTTAAATTATCATATCGTCGTCGTCGTCATCGTAAAGTCGAACAATCGTAAGTCGCGGCCATCGTAAGTCGACGTTTACCTGTACTTATGATTCCCTCGTCCTATTTTGTAACCAATCTGTGAAAGCTCGCTTCTTTTCTTTTACAACTTTCTTTGCTTCCTCATCCCACCTACCTTTCCTTCTATTTCCTCCCATCCTCCTTTTTCCACACATCTTTGCACACTTTGACTCCCTCTTTGAACCATCCCCATTTCTCCTCCAATTTCCTCCCACTCCTCTCCGATTCTTGTATACCTTCTCCTTTTCTTTCTCATTTAAGCAGTTCACTCTAAGCACCTCCCTACCTTTTGTTCTTTTCCTCTTTCTTCATCTATCCTCTACTCTCAACTTACCTTCCATCAGAAAATTATGTGACATACCCCACTCTCTCCTCTTAGAACATGTACATCCTTAACTCTTCCTACTATACTCCTATTTACCAGTACATAGTCCATTAACACTCTATCTACAACCCTTCCATCCACCACCCTCTCCCATGTGTACATGTGCTTGACTTTCTTCCTAAACACTGTATTTGCTATCATCAACTCTCTTTCCAGACACATCTCCACCATCAACTCTCCACCACAATTCTTTCCTAGAACTCCAAACTTCCCAACCACTCCATCTATTGGTTCATTTCCTAACCTAGCATTAAGGTCTCCCAATACCACTACATTGATGTTCCTCCCTAATCCCTCAATGCACTCATTTAAATCTATCCAAAAAGCCTCCCTCTCTTCCTCACTCTTCTCACTGCCAGGCCCATATGCTTTTACAAAAACCCACATCTCCCTTCCCAGTTTCACCTTCATCCACATTAACCTTGAAGAAACCTCCTTCCACTCCACTACGGGTAAGTGTGTAGTGGAGTGGAAGGAGGTTTCTTCAAGGTTAATGTGGATGAAGTGAGATGTGGGTTTTTGTGTGTATGGACCTGGTAGTGAGAAGAGCATAGAAGAAAAGGAGGCTTTTTGGATGGATTTAAATAAGAGCATAGAGGGATTAGGGAGAAATGTTAATGTAGTGGTATTGGGAGACCTTAATGCTAGGGTAGGAAATGAACCAATAGATGGAGTGACTAGGAATTATGAAGCTCCAGGAAAAAATTGTAGTGGAGATGTGTCTCAAAAGAGAGTTGATGATAGCAAATACAGTGTTTAGGAAGAGAGTCAAGCATAAGTACACATGGGAGAGGGTGGATGGAAGGGTGGCAGATAGAGCATACATAGACTATGTATTGGTAAATAGGAGTATAGTAGGAATAGTTAAGGATGTACATGTTCGGGGAATATCAGATCATTTTCTGGTGGAAGGTAAGTTGAGAGTGGAGGATAGATGGAGAAAGAGGAGGACTATATAGTGGTAACCAGGAGTATAGTAAGAAGAGTTAAGGATGTAAGAGTATAAGAAGAAGCTGAGAGAAGAGTGGGAGGGAATGAAGGATAGAGTAGAACTAGGAGTGGAGGAGGAATGGGGATGGTTCATGGAGGGAGTCATAAGATGTGCAAAGGTGGTGTGTGGAACAAGGAGGACAGGAAATAGAAGGAAGGGTAGTGAGTGGTGGGATGAGGAAGCGAAGAAGGGTGTAGAAGAGAAGCAGGCTTTCATATATTGGTTACATTTTAGGACAAGGGAATCATATGAGAGGTACAAAGTAAAGAGAAGTAAAGCATAAGATAAAGGAGGCAAAGAGGAGAGCAGATGTGAAATGAGGTGAGTATGACAGAAAATTTTGAAAGTAATAAAAAAAATGTTTTGGAAAGAAATTAAGAGAGGAAGAGGTGAATCAAGTAGAGAAGAAAAGATAAAAGGTGCAGATGGAGAGATGATAATAGAAGAGAAGGCTGTGAGAGGAAGATGGACAGAGTATTTTAGGGAGTTGCTAAATGTGAAAGAGAATAGGGAGAGAAAGGTAGTTGCAGTGGGAAGCACTAAGAAAGTGATCATGATGAGTGAGGAGAAATAAGAAAAGATGAAGGTGATGAGAGCAGGTAAGGCACTTGTGTTGGATGGATGCCATGAAGAATGCCTGAAAAAAAGAAGTACATTTATTGTGGACTGGCTGGTGAGGTTAATATTTGTTTAAGAGAGGGTGCCTGTATAGTTCCACTCTATAAGGGAAAGGGGGACAAGTGTGAGTTGTAGTAGTTTCAGAGGGATCTGCTTGTAGTGTAGTTGGGAGGGCTTATGGGAGGGTCTTGACTGAGAGGATTAGGAGAGGAACAGGGAATAATTGGTGAGGAACAGTGTGGGTTTAGGACAGGTTGGGGTTGTGTAAATAAGATTTTTGTGGTAAGACTATGTGAGAAAGCTATAGAAAAGGTAAGGATGTCGTTTGGGCTTTTATGGATCTAGAAAAGGCTTATGACAGGGTAGGCGCTGTGGGAGGGTTTGCAGATATATGGGATAGGAGGAAAGCTGTTAAGAGCAGTCATGATTTTTTATGATAGCAGTAGAACTTGTGTTAGGATTAAAAATGGAGAGCAAGTGGTTTGAGGTAAAGGTGGGACTTCATCAGGGATGTGTTATGTTGCCCTGGCTGTTCAATTTATACATGGATAGGGTGGTGCGAGAGGTGAATGCAAGGGTATAGGGTTGGAGATTTGAGATGGTTAAAGAAAATGGGGATATGTGGGAGATAAGCCAGTTGTTGTTTGCTGATGACACTGCACTTGTAGGAGGGATTGAGAAAGTTAGTGACAGATTTTGAGGTGTGTGAAAGAAAGAAGTTGAAGATAAATGTGGGTAAATGTAAGGTGATGAGATGTACAAGGGGTGAAAGTGGCAGCAGACTGGAAGTGAGTATTAAGGGAAGTGGATAGTTTTAGATATTTGGGTGTGAATACGGCAGGAAAGGGAGGAGTGGGGGTGGAGTAGAATGTAGATTGAGTGAAGAGAGTAAATGCCTTGGGGTATTAAAAAGTGTAATGAAAAATAGACATTTGGGAATGGATGCAAAGATTGTATGAAGGAGTGATTGTGCCAACAGCACTGTATGGGGCAGAAACATGGAACATAAGAGATGAAGAAAGGAGTTTGAATGTGTTTGAGATGGTTTGAGATGAAATGCCTGAGAAGTATGATAGGGGTTACTAGGCTAGATAGAGTGAGAAATGAGGAGGTGAGGAGGAGAACAGGGGTGGACAGGGCGTTGGGAGATAGGGTTGATGAAAGAGTACTGGGATGGTCTGGACACATGGAAAGAGTGAAGAAAGATTAGTAAAAGAGGTGTGGAAGGTAGAGGTGAAAGGAGTGAATATGAGGGGGCGTCCTAGGTTGAGATGGATGGATGGGGTAAATAGGGCATTGGGAAAAAGGGAAATGTCTGTTGAGGAAGGACAGGAAAAGACAGAAGATAGGGGTGAATAGATAATGGTTGTGTATGGATGAAGGGGAGTGAGTGGGGGATGGGGGTGAGGGAGTATGAGAAATAAATTGATGCAGCTCGAAGGGGTTTCTTCCCATCTTCTTTTCTGTATGAGGGGACGGAGAGGGGGTTCGCCAAATTAATGAAGCAACCTTGCTGTGGATGTGCTATGTCTTGTGACACTGCTTCTGACCCAGGGCAGTGGACAAGATGCAGGGATGACCCATCATCCAGGAGGCCAAGATAAGAGGGAGGGAAGATGGTAGAGGGGAGTGGAGTATGTAGGGGATAGAATGGGTAGGAGTGGTTTCTATGCCTTTCCTTTTGGCTACATGTGTAATGGGGATAAAAACCTTTGGTATATGTATGTAGTTGTACATGAGTATCCCAGATTCTGTGAACTGGTTTGATCACATTTTCTGTGTTTATTAATACTCAGACTAAAAGAGAATGAGTAATACAGCAGTGACTTTATATTTTATAATGCAAGCAGTATGATACAGCATACATATGGCAGCTGATGTTGCGCATGAGAATTTGACTCTTACTGAAGTGGTTAAAAGTGGAACTATACAGGCACTCCTCCGGCATTCTACCCTCCCTTTGACACACATTAAACAACTTCACTAGCCAGGAATGGTGAGAGTAATTGGTGAGGTTAGGAAAGGTAGGGGTTGCATGGATCACAAATTGCACTTGGCAAAGCTCTGGGAAAAGGTTAGGATGTTTTTTGTGCCTTTATGGATTTGGAAAAGGCTTATGACAGGGTACACAGGAAGGCACTGTAGGAGGTTTTGCAGATATATGGGACTGGGGGAAAGCTATTAAGGGCAGTCAGAGTTTTTATGAGAGCAGTAGAGCCTGTGTTAGAATGGGAAATGGAGAGAGTGAATGGTTTGAGGTAAAGGTGGGACTGCATCAGGGCCATGTCATGTCACCATGGCTGTTCAAAATGTACATGGATAGGGTATAAGAGGGTAATGGGCAGAGGACTGGAGAAAGAGAAAGGGGATGTGAGCCAATTGTTGTTTGTTAACGACACTGCTTGTGGCAAGGTCAGAGGAGGGATTAAGGGAATTAGTGATGGACTTTGGAAAGGTATGTGATAAGAGAATGTTGAAAGTAAATGTGGGTAAAAGCAAGGTGATGATATGTTCAAGGATGGCAGCGAGTTGGAAGTTTAATAGGAGAGGCTGGAGGAAGTGGATAGCTTTAAGTATTTGGGGTTGCATGTGGCAACAAGGAAGAATAGAGGTGGAGGTAAATTATAGATTGAGAAAAGCAAGTAAATGCCTTGGGTGATTAAAAAGTGTTATGAGAAATAGGCAACTGTGAATGGATGCAAAGAGGGGTATGAAGGGGTAATTGTGCTGACGGAATTGTGTGGGTCAGAGGCTTGGAATATAAGACAGGCAGAGAGGAAAAGTTTAAATGTGTTTGAGATGAAATGTCTGAGAAGTATGATACAGATTAGTAGGTTGGATAGAGTGGGAGTGGAAAAGGAGATGGCTGATAGGGCTGAAAGATTATTGGGATGGTTTGGATACATGGAAATAATGAGTGATGAAACATTAGTAAAAGAGGTGTGGAGGGAGTGAACTTGAAGGGATGACAGAGGATGAGATGGATGGGAGGAAGGGGACATTGAGCAAGAGGAGAATGTAGGAGATAGGGATGAGTGGAGAATGACTGTGTATGGATTATACTGTTGTGCAAGTAAGGGAGGGGTTGAGGATGGGGGCAGGGGGTGCTTATGTGTGAATGATATTTTGATGCAGCCTGATGGGACTTCTCCCCATCTCTCTTTGTTCATATGGGGACAGAGAGTGGGGGTTGCCGATTAAGCAAAGTGGCCTTGCTGCTTTGCATTTGAGCCAGGGCAATTGGCCAATGTGGAGCTGAGATGGGAGGGTTGGAAAGGGTGGTGGAGGGGAGTGAAATGGGTGGGAATAGGGAGAAAATACAGATCCACTAACCAGTCCATTATTACTGTACCTCTGTTCTTCAGACACTCCACATGACACCCAAGTGCTTTCCCTGCTCTTATTTTCAAAACTACTTGCACCTCATCTCTTCTTATTTCTCCTCCATTTTCCTCTCCCATCACTGTCATTTTCTTAGCACCTCTCACTGCTACCATCAGTCCCTCCCTATCCTCTTCCACATTCAACATTCTCTAAAATACTCTGCCCACCTTCCCCTTACTGCCTCCCCTTCTGTTAACATCTGTCCATTTGCACCTTTCACCTTTTTACTGTTAACTTCCAAAATTTCTTACTACTTTAAAAAATTTGCAGCACCGATCCAAAGTGATGAGTGTGTGGACCTCAGTAGCGAGGAGGGAGGCGGCGCCACTCCAGTTCAACAAAGGCGGGCAGCATGGAGGAGGAGGCATACATATACCATAGGCTTTTCCCCCCTTACAAGGGAGGTAGGAGGAGGAAGGAGAAAAAAAAAAAAAACAAAAAAAAAAAAAAAAAAAACACTCCCACCTATTCCATCTCCACTCCTATCCAACCCCCTCCCACCCTCCTATCTTGGCTCCTCCTGGATGATAGGTCATCCCTACATCTCGATTACTGCCCTGGATCAGAAGCAGTGTCGCAAAACACAGCACATCCACAGCAAGGCTGCTTCATTAAATTGGCAACCCCCCTCTCCATCCCCTCATGCTAAAATGGAGAAGACAGGGAGAAATCCCTTCAGGCTGCATCAATTTATTTTTCACACAAACTCCTTCACCCCCATCACCCACCCACTCCCTTTAATGCATCACATCATCATCCATACACAACCATTTTCCATTCACCCTTATCTTCTGTCTTTTCCCGTACTTCCTCAACAGACATTCATCTCTTTCCCAATGCCCCTTTTACCCCATCCATCCATCTCATCCTTGGTCACCCCTTCACATTCACGCCTACTTCTACCTTCCACATCTGTTTTACTAATCTTTCTTCATTCATTCTTTCAATGTGTCCAAGCCATCCCAAAACTCTTTCATCAACCGTATCTCCCAATTCCCTTTCCATGTGTCCAAGCCATCCCAATACTCTTTCATCAACCCTATATCCCAAGTCCCTTTCCACCCCTGTTCTCCTCACCTCATTTCTCACTCTATCCAGCCTAGTAACCCCTGTCATACTTCTAAGGCACCTCATCTGAAACACATTCAAACTTCTCTCTTCTCTTATGTTCCATGTTTCTGCCCCATAAAGTGCTGTTGGCACAATCACTCCATACAATCTTCTCTTAGCATCCATTCCCATATGTCTATTTCTCATTACACTTTTTAACCCACCAAGGCATTTACTTGCTTCTCTCAATCTACAGTCTACCTCCACTACTCCCTTTCCTGCCATATTTGCACCTAAGTACCTAAAACCACTTCCTCCAGTCTCTCTCCCTAAATACTCACTTCCAGCCTGCTACCGCTTTCTCTCCTTGTACATCTTACTTTTACCCACATTTATCTTCAACTTCCTTATTTTGCTCACCTTACCAAACTCTGATACTAACTTCCTTAATCCCTCCTCTGATCCTGTCAGAAGTGCAGTGTCATCAGCAAATAATTGTCTTATCTCCATTTTCTTTAACCATCTCCAATCCCCAACCCATTACCCTTACATTTTCCTTTTGCACCACCCCATCCATGTATAATTGAACAGCTAAGGTGACATAACACACCCCTAGCATCCCACATTTACATCAAACCACTCTCTCCATTTATAATTCTAACACAAGCTCTTTTGTAAAACTCTTGACTGCTCTTAAAAGCTTTCCTCCTATCCAATATATATTTGCAATACCTCCCACAGTGCCTTCCTGTGTACCCTGTCAAAAGCCCTTTCTAAATCCATAAAGGCCCAAAAAAACATCCATACCTTTTCCTAAAGCTTTCTCACATATCTGTCTTACCACAAAAATCTGATCTATGCAACACTTACCTGTCCGAAACCCACACTGTTCCTCACCAATTACTCCCTCTCTTCCTCTCCTAACCCTCTCAATCAAGACCCTCCCATAAACCTTCCCAACTACACTTAACAAACCAATCCCTCTGAAACTACTACAATCACACTTGTCCCCTTTTCCCTTGTAACGTGGAACTATACAGGCACTCCTCCAGTCCTCTGGCACTCTACCCTCTCTTAAACAAACATTAAATAACCTCACCTGCCAGTCCACAATCATTGTACCTACTTTTTTTTTTAGACATTCTGCATGACACCCATCCAACTCAGGTGACTTACCTGTTCTTTCATCTTAACAATTGCCTTCACCTCATCTTTCCTTATTTCTCCTCATTTTCCATCCTTCTTGTTCCAAACACCATCTTTCCACACCTTGTGACTCCCTCCTTGAACCATCACCATTCCTCCTCCACTCCTAGTTCTACTCTATCCTAAACTCCCTCCCACTCCTCTCTCAGGTTCTTCTTGTACTCCTTTTCTTTTTCATTAAAGCAGTTCACTTTAACCACTTCAGTACGGGACTTAAATCCCGCGGGCAGCAGCCAATGCCAGCCATATGACGTGTCGTAATAATACTCGCATCATAAAATATAGTCACCGCTTATATCGATCATTCTCTCTTTCACCTGCGAATTTTGAAAACCACAGAGAATGGGATTCAGGGCGCATTTGGGAGAATGTAAAAACACAGGGGCGACTACAATAAATATAATCAAGACGCCGATATGGCAGCGTCGCGAATCCACTTGCTCCTCATGACGCCTACGTGTGCGGCACCGTATGGAAGGGGTTAAGCACCTTCCTACCTTTTGTCCTTTTCTTCTACTTATATCATCCACTCTCAACTTACCTTCCACCAAAAAATGATCTGATATCCCCCACTCTCTCCCCTTAGAACATTATACATCCTTAACTCTTCCTACTATTCTCCTGGTTACCACTATATAGTCTATCAATTCTCTAACATCCTTCTATCCACCACCCTCTCCCATGTGTACTTATGCTTGACTTTCTTCCTAATCACTGTATCAGCTCTCTTTCTAGACACATCTCCACCATCAACTCCACTACAATTTTTTCATGGAACTCCACACTTTCCAACCACTCCATCTATTGGATCATTTTTATCCTTGTATTAAGGTCTATAAATACCACTTCATTGATATTTCTCCCTAACCCCTCTAAGCACTCATTCAAATCCAAAAAGCCCCCCTTTCCTCTACACTCTTCTCACTACCAGGCCCATATGCACTTACAAAAACCTACATTTCCTTTCCCAGTTTCACCTTCATCCACATTAACCTTGAAGAAACCTTCCACTCCACCACATGCTTACCTATCTCTTCACTTACTAGTATAGCCACCTCTTTTCTCCCTTGTCCTGTCTTCACTCCTGAGATCCTCTGAACTACACTCCCAAACTCAAACTTGCCCATTTCAACTTAGTTTCACTCAATGCCAACACATCCATATTTCTTCTCACAAACATACTATCTCTTCCCTTCTACTCTCATCTGTACCACCTTTCAAACTTAGAAAAAGGATTTTACTACCTATGAAATAAAATTACACCAATACTTACAGCTTCTCTTCGCCGCCTCTCCTGTTCCCTAAGTTTTTGTCTATCCCTGTCACTTAATCGTGAGGTATCCACTGCTGAGGATGTTGGTGTTGAAGTGGAGGAAGGGTGTTGTGGAGGACCTGCCGTGGTGGCAAGATTTGGGTGGGAGACAGGAGAGGAGGCAGCAGGAGCAGTCATTGGTGTTGCAACTTTGGAGGTGGGAGGAGGCACTCTGGCTGCTTGTTGACTCTCTCTTCTAATAGGAGTAAAAAAAAAATATATATATATATACATATACACATATACATATATGTATAGGGTGTCCTGAATAAATTTGACACTTTTTTGGAAAGGAAAGAAAAAACATCGTATCCTGGCCAAAAATTTATGTATTCTCAAAATTCAAAGTGCATCTTTTAGAGGATCTTTTGCCAAATACAGCTCACTTAAAGAAGCCACCCTGAGCCTCCACCACAGTCTTCTGGTGGGACCTGAACCTGAAGCATGCGTCCTTCACGGCGTCCTTCAAGAGACACCTGAACATCATTTTGATCCTGGCAATCAGCTTGTCCTTGGTGTTGCAGGCAGTACAATTGGTGTCTTTTTCAACTGCACCCCATACATAGCCACATAGCCCATGGGGTTGCAATTAGGTGAGTTGGGGGGCCAGATATTGGGACTGGTGAAGTTGTAGAAGTTCTCAGACTACCACTTCTGGGTTTTCCCGGAGGTGTGACACGGACCTGAGTCCTGCTGCCACATGTATGGTCTTCCTGCAGCCATCCTCTCCACCCAGTGCATGACAACAGTGGCAAGCAACTCAACATAGCCATCTGAAGTGAGTCTGAGTCCCTCTTCAAAGATGTGGGGCAGCATGACATGGCCTTTGCTGGAAACACACCCAAAGACCATCACAGTTTGAGGGAACTTGGTCTTCATGAAGTGCAGGACTTCATATGGACTAGGTTAGCCACCTGTTGTTCTGCACATTGTGTAACTGGTCTTGGCAGATGCTCTTCTCGTCTGAGAAGAACCAGAGCATCCCTGGCTCAACTGGTGAGGAATTTGTTGGCTTTCATAAGGCAGTTCTCTTGGGCCTTGGCAGTGAGTAGTTGGCCCTTGCACCTCTTGTATGAGTAGTGAAGATCCTCATTTGACGCTTTCTTCATAGTCGTCACTCCAATGCCCATTTCTCTCACCAAGGTCTACATTGCCTTGCCTGGATCTTGCTGCACTTTTTTTTTTGGGGGGGGGGGGAGAGAGAGAGAGAGAGACTTCTTGATGAATTTTGGACAGAGTCAGAACTCTATGATCCTTCCTGCTAGCCACTGCTTCTGCATCTCTGTTGCAATTTTCCAGCTCACATCTCATGTCCTTCTTGGTATTCAAGGAGCACTGAGCTGCAGCTAAGATTTTTTAATTTTTTAATCCGGCATGAATCATCATGATGCAGGTCACTCTCTTCCAATATCCCAGTGCTTTCTAGCTATCATACCCACCAAGAGTACACAGAATAAGCTATCCATTGCACTTTACCACAATTTTTTATCAAATTTATCCTGAACACCCTATATATATTTTCATATACAGTACATTCACATATATCTTTTAATAAACAATACTGTGCTTTAGTTTAGTAACTTAGATTTTCATAACATTGTATGACTTACTTCTGCAATTCCTGAGTTGCTCTGGCTTCCTTAGCTTGCTCCATAACTTTTTCCAAGGCTTCCTCCTCCATCCGTGCTCTTTCCTTTTCAGCTTCCTGCCGCTGTCTTTCCTTCTCAACAGCTTCTTTCTGCTGACGTCTCAACTCTTGTTGTTCAATAATTTGACGTTGCTATTTTGTATAAACCAATCAAGAAGAAAATGGGAAAGGCATATTACTATTTCAAAGAAACAAGGGCAAATAATATGTACATGCAAATGATAGTTTTAAATGATGACCAACAGAGAGAATCATAAATCATCTTCCTACTGCCATCTTTATAATTTGTTGACACCCTCACCTCAATGTAAGCTGCAGCCCTGATGGTCTGACACTCATTCTCTGGACTGGGCCCAGGAACTCTATTAACTTCAATTTTATTTCTTTCACCTTTTCTCACAAGGAGAACTGACAATTAGCAGCTGCTTCCTCTCTCCTAATAGTATAGGCCACCAACATAGAAAGAGTCCCACATTAATAAAACACAGACAGCAGTCCAAAGTTTCTTCCAAGAGAGATCTATAGAAGGGTCCAAGGACCACTGCCAGCCACTGTGGGGCTATGGATTTGCAGTCAGTATAATTTGAAACAGCAATCATTATCATAATAATTAACAACAAAAGCCAAGATTCCTAATGTACTGCTGTGAAGTGTTAAAACCTAAGGAAAATTGATAAGGAAGTACATACATAAATATATATATATATATATATATATATATATATACATATATAATTTTTAACAACCACAATGCACTTTAATTCTAAACCATCAAGGCAGACATGCATGACAAGTGCGGCATTGACTTACCAACTAGGCTATCAAGAGAGATAGATATCTCTCTTGATAGCCTAGTTAGTAAGTCACTGCCGCACTTGTCATGAGGATGCTGGGGTTCGAGTCCTTGGCAGTACCACATTTCAATTTCTGCATGTCAGCCTTGATGGCTTAGAATTAAAGTGCATTGTGGTTGTTAAAATGTATCTCTAATCACTGGGACCCATTCAATGTTGTACACTAATATATATATATATATATATATATATATATATATATATATATATATATATATATATATACCAAAGGGAGGTAATCATAAAATTTAGTCAAGAGGACAAACCCAGGTTAAAATGGAATATTTATGAATCAGGATCCCAAATTTTCCCTAATCAGACTAGGATGGTGCCCCTTACAGAGGGCTTTATAGTATGAAATTTAATAAATCATGCCTTTGGTCCAACTCACTGGTGGCAGGGTTCAAACTGCCATCACCTCAACCTCTGCTGCAAGTAGTAATGCTCTAACCCACTTTGCCAACAAGCATCCAGTACAAAAAAGAATATAAGAAAATTAGAAAGAATACAAAGAGCAACAAAAAAGATGGCCCCAACACTTTCAAACCTGACATATGAACAAAGACTGGCCGAACTGGAATTGCCAACCCTGGGGATAAGCTTGCTTTTACCATCTACAGAAAGAAACCCATTCTGGTAGTTATCTCCATTTCTTCAGCAGTCACCCAAAGTAAAAAGTAGCATCGCCTCAGGATTATTTCTTGAAGCTCTTAGAATTTGCAGCCCCCAGTTTCTTGAAGGAGAACTAAATATAATAAAATCTCAACTAAGTAAATTAGCTTAACCGGATTGGTTCTTGGTCAAAGTCCTCAGCTGAGCAAGATCCAATTTTTTCAACACCACCCCCATTTCCTCTATATTTTCATTGAACATGAGCGCCTTAGTCATTCCCTTTTCTGATTCATTTATTCCTTCAACAAAGTTTCTTCCCAAAGACAAATTAAATCTAATTAATTTTTAACCTAGCACCATTAAT
>NC_134792.1:14500064-14615064 GCF_046742065.1 Oratosquilla oratoria
ATATGACTGGGTGGAGGAAGAATACGCGAAGATGGGCTTGAAACTTTTTATTGCTTATACGTTTCGACCGACTCGGTCTACTTCAGGTAAGCTGTCTAATCAAACGGGAATATTTTTTCAAAGAGAGACATGAGGAAGACTGTTGGAAGCTGCCTACATTAATTATTATGAAAACATCAATGACAAGGGAAGGTTTTTGTTTGTTTGTCAGAGGCAACAAGTAGATTCATTATAAATACAATTGGGAAACGTATTGCTTGATACGGGAAAGGGAATCCCCAGACAGCCTGCGGGGTGACCTGTCCTTGTTCCCATCCCTCGGGTGTATAAATATGTGGACCAACTGTTTGTAGACAGCTTACTGAAAAAAGACCGAGTCGGTCGAAACGTATAAGCAATAAATAGTTCCAGCCCATCCTTCGCTTATTCCTCCTCCACCCCAGTCTCTCATATATATAATCATCCATCGATATATGTATATATATATATACATATATGTATATATATATATACATTTGTATATATATATATACATAATATGTATATATATATATACAAATATGTATATATATATACATATGTATATATATATACAAATATGTAAATATATACATATATGTATATATATATATACATATATGTATATATATATATACATATGTAAAAATATATATACATATATGTATATTATATAACATATACATATATAACATATAGTATATATATATATACATATATGTATATAATATAACATATATGTATATATATAATATACATATATGTATATATATATACATATACATATATATACATATATGTATATATATATTATATACATATATGTATATGTATATAATATACATATATGTATATGTATATAATAGACATATATGTATATGTATAAATATACATATCTGTATATGTATATAATATACATATATGTATATGTATATAATATACATATATGTATATGTATATATATACATATATGTATATGTATAAATATATATATATATATATAATATATATATATACATATATATATATATATATATATATATATATATATACAGACGCTCCTCTACTTACGTTCATTCGTTTTACATTTATTCGATTTTATGTTTGAACTGACTAAAAAAAAAATGTAGAAAAATTTTTTTGAGGGAATTTTTTAGTTTAGCGCGCTCTCCGTAGTTGAAACGATACTTGCGCATGACGCTGCATCCATTGTTTACATTGCACAAACGACAAACTGAACATGCCTTGCCTCGTCCTCCTCCTCCTCCTCCCCTCCTCCTCCACCATCTCAATTTATGTTGCTTGAATTTAATTTATTTGAAATTAATGTTATTATTTTACAATGTTATGTGTATAATTAATGATTTAGGGGTGTTTTATAAGATACGGTAATAGAATTTACGGATGTATAGTACAGTAACAAGTTACGTTCATTTTCAACTTACGTTCGGCCGTTCAGAACATAACTAAAACGTAAGTTGAGGAGCGTCTGTATACATATATGTATATATGAATATATACATATATGTACTGTATATATATACATGTATATATATATATATATATTTACATATATATATATATACATATGTGTATATATATATTATATATATATATGTATATATATATATATATATATATATATATATATACACACATACATATACCAAAGGCTTTTTCCCCCTTACACGGAGGTAGCCAAAAAGAATAAGGCACAGAAACCACTCACACCTATTCCATCCCCTACATACCTCACTTCACTCCACCCTCTTCCCTCCCTCACATCTTGGCACCTCCTGGATGACTGGTCATCCCTGCATCCTGTCCACTGCCCTGGGTCAGAGGCAATGACGCAAGACAGAGCACATCCACAGCAAGGCTGCTTCATTAATTCAGTGACCCCCCCCTCTCTGTCCCCTTATGCAGAAAAGGAGAAGATGGGGGAGAAATCCCTTCAGGGTGTGTCAATATATTTCTCATACATACTTCCTCACCCCATCCCCCACCCCCTCATGCATCACAGCATCATCCACACACAACCCTTCTCCATTCACCCCTATCTTCTGTCCTCTCCTGTCCTTCCTCAACAGACATTCTTCTCTTTTGTAATGCCCTTTTTACCCCATCCATCCATCTCATCCTAGGATGCCCCCTCATATCCACTCCTTCCACCTCTGCTTTCCATACCTCTTTTACTAATCTCTCTTCACTCATTCTTTCCATGTGTCCAAACCATCCTAATACTCTTTCATCAATCCTATTTCCCAACTCCCTTTCCACCCCTGTTCTCCTCCTCACCTCCTCATTTCTAACCCTATCTAGCCTAGTAACCTCTATCATACTTCTCAGACATTTCATCTCAAACACATTCAAACTCCTTCTCTCTTCCTCTCTTATGTTCCATGTTTCTGCCCTGTACAGTGCTGTCGGCACAATCACTCCTTCATATTGGAAAGAATTTAATAATGAAGAAACAAAGGTGGAAGAGAAATGGATCATTTGGAAGGAAATCTATAATGAAGGTGTGGATAAGTACTGTATGTACCTAGACAAAAACAGGAAAGGGTATATATAAAGTCCTGTTATGATAAAAAGTGCAGTGAGGAAAAATACAGAAGAGATATAGCCTGGAAAAGGTGGAAATAAAACTGAGATTTAGAAAATATACACCAAACTATGAAATAAATATGTAAAAATATGTAGAGAACATACATACATATACCAAGGCTTTTTCCCCCTTACAAGGGGGGTAGCCAAAAAGGAAAAGGCATAAAATCATTCCCACCCATTCCATCCCTGAATACACTCCACACCCCTCCACCCTCCCTCTCATCTTAGCACCTTCTGGATGACGGGTCATTCCTGCACCTTGTCCACTGCCCTGGGTCAGAAGCAGTGTCGCAAGACACAGCACATCCACAGCAAGGCCACTTCATCAGATCGGCAACACCCCCCCTCTCCGTCCCTCCATGCATAAAGGAGAAGACGGGGAGAAATCCCTTCGGGCTGCGTCAAAATTTGCTCACACATTCTACCTCACCCTCCATCCCCCCGCCCATTTCACCTCATGCATCACAACATCATCCATATACAACCATTCTCCATTCACCCCTGTCTTCTGTCCTCTCCCGTCCTTCCTCAACAGACATTCCCCTCTTCCCCAAAGCCCCCTTCACCCCATCCATCCACCTCATCCTAGGACGTCCCTTCATGTTCACTCCCTCCACATCTGCCTTCCATACCTCTTTTACTAGTCTTTCTTCACTCATTCTTTCCATGTGTCCAAACCATCCTAATACTCTTTCATCAACCTTATCTCCCAACCCCCTTTCCACCCCTGTTCTCCTCACCTTCTCATTTCTCACTCTATCCAGCCTAGTAACCCCCATCATACTTCTCAGACACCTCATCTCAAACACATTCAAACTCCTTCTCTCTTCCTCTCTTATGTTCCAAGTTTCTGCCCCATACAGTGCTGTTGGCACAATCACTCCTTCATATAGTCTCCTCTTAGCATCCATTCCCAAATGTCTATTCCTCATTACACTTTTTAATCCACCAAGGCATTTACTCGCTTCTCTCAATCTACATTCTACCTCCACCTTCACTCCACCTTTTCCTGCCACATTTACACCCAAGTATCTAAAACTATCCACTTCCTCCAGTCGCTCTCCCTTAATGTTCACTTCCAGTCTACTGCCACTTTCACCCCTTGTACATCTCATCACCTTACTTTTACTCACATTTATCTTCAGCTTTCTTCTATCACTCTCCCAAACTCTGTCACCAACTTCCTCAATCCCTCTTCCGATCCTGCCACAAGCGCAGTGTTGTCCGCAAACAAGAGCTGGCTCACCTCCCACTTTTCTCCATTTTCTTTAACCATCTCCAATCCCTGACCCACTACCCTTGCATTTACCTCTTGCACTACCCCATCCATGTATAAGTTGAACAGCTAGGGCGACATAACGCATCCTTGACAAAGTCCCACCTTTACCTCGAACCACTCACTCTCTCTATTTCTAATCCTGACACAAGCTCTACTACTCTCATAAAAACTCTTGACAGCTCCTAGAAGCTTTCCTCCTATCCCATATATCCGCAAAACCTCCCACAGTGCCTTTCTGTCTACCCTGTCGTAAGCCTTTTCCAGGTCCATAAAGGCCCAAAAAACATCCTTCCCCTTTACTATAGAAGAGAAGAAAAGAGAAATTATGAAAAGGACATAATAGATGAATGTAGAGATCAACCCAAATTATTTTATAGATATGTAAATGGCAAGCTAAAACATAAACAGGAAATACTTAAATTACGTCAGGGTAATAGTCAGCAGAAATGAAAACGTTAAGAGCAATAGTAAATAAAACCAAAAGAGATCTAATTAGAAATGATGCAATAAGAGAAATGATGGGAGTAACATCAATTAGAGGCAAAATAGAAAAGGCACAACTAAGGTGGCTTGGGCACGTGGAGAGAATGGATGAAGAGAGAATTGCAAAGAAAAGATGGAACTGGAGACCAGAAAATAGCAGATCTAGAGTTAGACCGAAGAAAACATGGAAAGATGGAGTTGAAGAAATCCTAGAGGCAAATGGATTAGGAAAAACAGAGGATTTGAAGGAAGAAGGAAGCTTTGAGAGGACAATCTGGAGAAGTGTGCTGGCCCAACTGACAGGCTGAAACTACCTGGGAGCAGAAGTAAGAAGTAAGTAAATAGAGAATACACAGAAAATATAGAAATGGCAGGTATTATGAACATTTAAAAAGAAATCTACAAAACTGTGATAAAAAAATTGAGGTAAGATTTCCTCCATTGAAGAAATTAAACATTACTCAAAATGAAATAAGGAATCAAATATTAAAGCTGGACGTTAACAAGTCACATGGCCTGAACAGAGTTGCAAACTGGATACTGAAGGAATGTATAGACGAACTAACAAGAAAAATATACAAAATAATTGAATGCGCACTTAAAGAAGGAAAACTACCAGGAGACTGGAAAAATGCCAATATAGTGCCAATATATAAAGGGGGGAATAAGGAAGACCCAACAAATTATAGACCAGTGTCCCTAACAAGTACAATAGTTAAAATTTGTGAGAGAATCATCAAAGATAGATGGACAAAATATCTGGAGGAGAATAATATACTGAACCCGAGGCAATTTGGATTCAGACAGGGAAGATCATGGACTACTAATTTAATTTGTTTCTATTCAAGATTGATAGATATATTGATAGAAAGGGGTGGCTGGGTAGACTGTGCATTCCTGGACTTGCAGAAGGCATTTGATGAGGTACCACACAAAAAATTACTATATAAACTGGAAACAATAGGAGACATACATGGAAAACTATTGAATTGGATGGAGGACTTCCTACATAGAAGAAAAATGAGTGGTGCTCAGAGACATATTCAAAATGGGAAAAAATGAGTAGTGGCGTCCCACAGGGATCAGTGCTAGCTCCGATAATTTTTGGTATATATGTAGATGACATGGATGAAGGCATTGAAAGCTACATGAACTGCTTTGTGGATGACACAAAATTATTAGAGAGAATAAACTCTGAAATAGACTGTGACTCATTACAGAGGGATCTGAACAAAGTTACAGAGTGGAGCAAGAGATGGGAGGTAGAATTCAACATCAAGAAGTGCAGTATAATTGAATTTGGAAAAAGCAAGAAGAGAATATCAGAACAGTATAAGATTGATGGAAAAGAAGTAAAGAGAGTAAATTCTGAAAGGGACCTAGGAGTAATCATCACCAAAGACATGTCACCAGATAAACATATTAATAAGATAGTTGGAAAAACATACAATTTGTTGAGGTCAGTAAAGGTGGCCTTTAAATACCTGGATAAGGAAATGATAAAAAAAATATTACAAACACTAATAAGGCCAAAACTGGAATATGCAGAGCTGATACGGTCAGCCAGTACAAAAAAGAATGTAAGAAAATTAGAAAGAATACAAAGAGCAATGACAAAGATGGTCCCAACACTTTTAAACCTGACATATGAACAAAGACTGGCCAAACTGGGATTGCTAACCCCGGAACAAAGAAGAGAACGAGAAAACCTAATAACCATCTACAGAATTATGAAAGGAAAAGAATGCCTTGATAGAGAGGAGTTATTAAAGTGGGACAGATGAAAAACAAGAGGACATTCAATGAAAATCAAAAAGGATAACTACAGGAGAGACCTGAAAAAGAACAGCTTCCCACACAGAGTGATAGATGTATGGAATAAATTGGATGAAGAAATAGTGTGTGCAAACACAATACAAGAATTTAAGAACAAACTTGATCTTGCAAGATACAAAAACAGGTCACCATGAGCATAGCTCCCCTTCCCGTATAATACTAGGTAAATATAACCTCCTCTTAGCATCCATTCCCAAATGTCTAATTCTCATCACACTTTTTAATACCCCAAGACATTTACTTGCTTCTCTCAATCTACATTCTACCTCCACCCCCACTCCTCCCTTTCCTGCCACATTCGCAACTATGTATCTAAAACTATCCACTTCCTCCAGTCTCTCTCCCATAATACTCACTTCCAGTCTGCTGCCACTCTCCCCTTGTACATCTCATCACCTTACAACCCACATTTATCTTCAAATTCCTTCATTCACACACCTTCTCAAACTCTGTCACTAACTTCCTCAATCCCTTCTCTGATCCTGCTACAAGCGCAGTGTCATCAGCAAAGAACGGCTGGCTTATTTCCAACTTTTCTCCATTTTCTTTGACCATCTCCAACCCCCTACCCACTACCCTTGCATACACCTCTCGCACCACCCCATCCATGTATAGATTGAACAGCCAGGGTGACATAACACATCCCTGATGAAGTCTTACCTTTACCTGAAACCATTCACTCTCTCCATTTCTAATCCTAACACAAGCTCTACTACTCTCATAAGAACTCTTGACTGCTCTTAACAGCTTTCCTCCTATCCCATATATCTTCAATACCTCCCACAGTGCCTTCCTGTCTACCCTGTCATAAGCCTTTTCCAGATCCATGAAAGCCCAAAAAACATCCTTACCTTTTCCTATAGCTTTGTCACATATATGTCTTACCACAAGAATCTGATCTACACAACCACTACCTGTCCTAAAACCACACTGTTCCTCACCAGTTACTCCCTCTGTTCCTCTCCTAATCCTCTCAATCAAGCATTCCCAACTACTCTCAACAAGCTGATCCCTCTGAAACTACTACACTCACACTTGTCCCCCTTTCCCTTGTAAAGTGGAACTATTCAGGCACTCCTCCAGTCCTCTGGCACTCTACCCTCTCTCAAACAAACATTTAATAATCTCACCAGCCAGTCCACCACAACTGTACCTCCTTTTTTCAGACATTCTGCATGGCATCCATCCAACCCAGGTGCCTTACCTGCTCTCATCATCTTTACAGCTGCTTTCACTTCATCTTTCCCTATTTCTCCTCCATTTTCCTCACTCATCACTCTCATTTTCTTAGTGCTTCCCACTGCAACTACCTTTCCCTCCCTATCCTCCTTCACATTTAGCACTCCCTAAAATACTCTGCCCATCCTCCTCTCACTGCCTTCTCTTCCATTATCATCTCTCCATCTGCACCTTTTACCTTTTCTTCTCTACTTGATTAGCCTCCTCTTCCTCTTTTAATTTCTCCCCCCCCCCCCGAGGCCCAGTACTTTGATGTAGTGGGGGGGGCTTGCATGTAGTAAGGACGTGCTGAGCTGTGCTAGCCAGGTGCAACCATACTAGAGAGGTCAACCCTAAGCTACCAGACGAAAATTGAGCCAAAAGATTTTTTGTTGACGACCCATAGCTTGTCTTTGACCATTGTCTGGAATGCTCATAGGATTTGCCGCCCTCACCCTATGACAGTTGTTTTAGGATGAGGTTTTTGGGGTAGTGAATAGATAGGGGGTCCCTCACCCTTTTCCTTTGTGAATCCCCCTATCCCTATCCTTCATTTTTGCTGCCCTACTCTCCTTTTTCACCATCTTTCTCTAATGCTTGTTAAGGAAGGTTCTGGTATCTTGGTGCCTCCCAAGCTACATGTCTGAACCCAGTCAAGTGGGGATGTATACCGCGAGGTCACTACTCCCTGCAAAGGCCGAAAGCTCACTGACTGGGGAATGCATGTTTGCGAGGTAGGTACTAGGCTGCCGACTTCCTTTCTCCCTATCCAGTACACATGCAGAGTGACTATGCCGGACCCATCCTAAATGGGACAAAATAAAAGAGGACAAACCCTGGGTTGACAAAGTCTCTAAATCACCTCCGAGGCCCTGCATGTGTAAATAGTCGTTTCTGGAACTTACCGACTCTGCAGAGACTTTTCTTTTATTGCTTGAGGCATCAGGCAACTGCAGTATCTTCTTCTATGTATTGATCTTTCTTAATATATGGTGTGGCCTCATAAATATACACAATCATGGCAGCTGTTCAAACTGTACATTCCAAACCTCCACCACTACCTGATCCTCCTAAACCCCCCGATCCCTCTCCTAATATCGCCAATCCTAATGTTGACGCTATTGACTCAGCAAAAGTAAAACCCCCAGTTGATGACTCCAGCTTGAAAAAGGACTTCGGTAACAATACTAAGACTTCATTGACAGATAATTCTGTAGCCCAGAAACTTGCAATTGGAATGAATTCCCACACGAAAGACTACTTACTAAATTAGCTTTACACGGAATAAGTGGTAGCCTATTAAGTTGGACTAGTAATTGGTTGAATGGTCGAAAACAGAGAGTTGTTTTAAATGGAAAAACTTCTAGATGGAAAAATGTTACAAGTGGAGTTCCTCAGGGTTCCAAAATCGATTATGGATCGGCAAGTAAAACTTTATTAAAGAAGCTTGATATAGTCCAGAATATGGCTTTGCGGATCTGTTCGGGAGCTTATAGAACATATCCAGTGGATAGCTTGTATGTGGACGCAGGAATTCCTCCCCTCTATATTCGCAGGGGGGAATTAAGCCTTAGATATATATCTTGTCCTGACATCAAAACAAAATCCAAACTTCAAATATGTAAAGCAGCTAGCAGACAGAGCTCCAAGAAAAAGTACTCTGCCAAAACCTTTAGAAGTGAGATGTGAAGTTCGGGCAGAGGAGGTAGGACTTGTTCCTATTACAATTGCTGAGATCACACCTCCCAAATTCCCTCCTTGGAACCGATGCCCCACTGTAATTTGTCCTCTTAAAAAAAAGATAAATAGAACTGCTGTAGAGCTAAAATGTGAATTTTTAGAACATTAATCAGTGTATGCTGATTCAGTTTTTATTTATACAGATGGATCAAAATTCCAAGATGGTGTTGGGTGTGCTGTCGTATTTGATAGCACAGTTTTGAAGAGAAAATTGCCTTATTTTAGCTCTGTTTTTACTGCTGAACTGCAGGCTGTCAGCAACGCCCTCAAATTTGTTTTTAATTCTGTTCCATCTAATAAGAATGTCATTATTTTTACAGACTCCATGAGCATTCTATCCTCTCTAAATACATTATTGCCTCTTCACTTTTTAGTCCAAGAAATACAGGACTGGTTGATTCTTATTAACAACCAAAAGAAAATAAAAGTAAACTTTTGCAGGGTGCTGTCCCATGTGGGTATCACTGGAAATGAACAGGCCGATGCTGCAGCCAAAGCTGCTACTAGGCTCAGCCATATAACAGACAAAACAATCCCACATACAGACTTCAAACAAATAATTCATTGTTATGCAATGGAGAAGTGGCAAGAACAATGGACATGGCTGGACAGTAGTTACAAGTTAAAAGAGATTCACCCCTTGGTGAACCCTTGGAAGTGGCATTCTTTGGACAGAAGGTCAAGTATTGTTTTGACAAGATTAAGAATTGGCTATTCCTACATTACCCGTAAATTTTTGATGGGAAGTGGAGCAGAAAGTCTGGCCCCCCAATGTCTCACTTGCCAAGTTGTTTTTACAATAAAACACATTTTAATTTAGTGCCCTGCATACTCTAATAAGCACAGGGCAAACTTTTTAACAAATTTATGTTTTAAAGAAATTTTAGGGGAGGAAGCTCACGTGAAGAATGTTATAAATTTTTTAAAAGATATTAATTTATTTTATGAAATTTAAAATTGTGTATATGAATGCTTGTGAGTGTATCTTGTTCTGATGTGTTTTTATGAGTGGTTATTGTTTTTACTGTTTTACTTGAATTTTTATCTATTGATATAAGATATGCACTGAATGGCCTACCGGCTCCGGCGCTTGGCCTTCAAGCCAAAAATTTCATAAATCAATCAATCAATCGTTTAATTTCTTTCCAAAACATTTTTTATTACTTTCAAAATTTTCTGTCATACTCTTACCCCATTTCCTTGTTCCACATACCATCTTTGCACACCTTATGACTCCCTCCTTGAACCATCCCCATTTCTCCTCCGCTCCTAGTTCTACTCTATCCTTCACTCCCTCCCACTCCTCTCTCAGCTTCTTATACTCCTTTTCTTTTCTCATTTGAGCAGTTCACTGTAAGTACCTCCCTACCTTCTGCTCTTTTCCTCTTTCTTCACCTACTCTATATATGAGGCACGCCGTGGCAGAAGGGTACTAAGCTCCACAGAGGGCAAAATGGCTTTTTTTTTTGTCTCATCAGCTGCTCCTGGTCTCGATCTGCATTATGGTGAAGATAGTACCCTTCTTGCACCATCCTGTAAGGTCCAAAATCCCATTGTTTACAATGGTACTTTTTTCCTTAGCAACTCCTTGGTGACTTGGTGGGGGGATGAGCACAGGCAGAACGGTGTGTGTGTGTGTATTTACCTAGTTGTATTTTACGGGAAGGGGAGCTATGCTCATGGTGTCCCATCTTCATATCTCATTTTATCTAGACTGTTTTTAAATTCATGTATTGTTTTTGCACACCACTTTCTCATCTAACTTGTTCCAAATGTCTATTACTCTGTGGGGAAAGCTGTTCTTTTTCAGGTCTCTTCTATAACTGTCTTTCTTGATTTTCTTTCCGTGTCCTTTTGTATTTCTACTATCCCATTTTATTAGATCCTCTCTATCAATAGTTTCTATGCCTTTCATGATTCTTTAAATAGTTATCAAGTCTCCTCTATCTCTTCTTTGCTCTAATGTCTGTAGCTCAAGTTTTGCTAGTCTCTCTTCATATGATAGTTCTGTGAGTGTTGGTGCCAATTTTGTAATTGCTCTTTGTACATACATACAAGTACTCTTTGTATTCTTTCAAATTTTTTTATACATTTTTTTTGTACTTGGTGACCACGTCGTTGCTGCATATTCCAATCTTGGTCTTATCAAAGTGAGTAGTATTTTTTTCACCATTTCTTCATCCAGGTATGTAAATGCCACTGTTCTTATTAAATTATAAGTTTCTCCAAAAATTTTGTTTACATGTTTCTCAGGGGACATATTATTCATAATAATGACTCCCAGGTCCTTCTCATTTTCTACTTTTTGTTTATTTCTTCTTCCAATTTATATGATTCCACTATTCTTTTTTTGCTTCTTCCAAATTCCATTATACTACACTTCTTAATATTGAATTCCATTTCCCACTTCTTACTCCATTCCCATACTTTATTGAGATCACTCTGTAGTGACTCACAATATTCTTCAAGGTTCATTTTTTTCAACAATTTTGCATCATCCGTTAAGAAGCCCATATAACTTTCAATTCCTTTATCCATATCATTGATATATATAGCAAACATTATTGGGGCCAGAACTGTTCCTTGTAGAACGCCACTTATCACTTCATCCCAATTAGAGTGCTTGTCTCTTATCACCACTCTCATTTTTCTTTCATGCAAGAAGTCTTCCATCCACGTTAGCAGTTTGTCCTGTATTCCTCCTGCAGTTTCTAACTTCTTAACCACTTCCATACGGTGACGCCTACGTAGGCGTCATAAGGAGCAAGTGGGTACGCGATGATGCCGACGTTGGCATCTTGATTATATTTATTGTAGTCGTACCTACGTAACCTCCATTCTCTCTAAACTGGCTTCATCATATTTTCTATGGTTATCAAAATTCATGGGTGAAAGAGAACGAACGATTGAGTACTGACTTTATTTTTTATAATGCGATTATTATGACGCAACATCGCACGTCGGGCAGCTAATGCTGCCGGACGTGCAATGTGCCCGGAGTGACGAGGTTAAGCAACTTCTTAAGTGGCACCTTATCAAAAGCTTTTCTCAGGTTTAGAAATGCACAATCAGCCCATCCAACTCTTTCTTGTATTACATCTATTAGCCTTGAATAGAAACACATTAAGTTTGTGATGCATGATCGTCCTTGTCTAAATCCAAATTGCCTTGGATTTAGTACGTTGTTTTTTTCCAAATGCTTTACCCATCTAATTTTGATAATTTTTTTCAAATTTTAGCTATCATACTTGTAAGAGATACCAGTCTATAGTTAGTAGGGTTTTCTTCATTGTTTCCCCCTTTACATATTGGTACTATATTTGCTCCTTTCCAGTCTTCTCTAACTTTTCCTTCTTTTAATGAACTGTTTATTAAACTATGTATTTTGTCTGTTAGTTCATTCCTTCATTCTCTCAAAATCCAGTTTGCCATTTCATCTGGTCCATGCGATTTTCTGAGATCGAGATTACTCAAGTGTTTCATTATTTCATTCCTTGATACTTCTATCTCTTTCATAGGGGGGGGGGACTTTCTCCCTTGTAAACAGATTTAAAATGCTTGTTCATAATTTCTGCCATTTCTATTTCCTGTGTATTCAACTCCTTGTCGTAGTTTCTCTAATTCTTGTTTGTTTTTCAGTTTGTAAAATAGTTTTGGTTGATCTTTACATTTTTCTATGTCTTCTTTTTCGTATTTTCTTTTTCCTTCTCTGCATACTTGTATATATTCATTTCTATAACTAGTATATATTTTCCATTTTTCAGGTCTTTTGTCTTTTTTCCATTTTATCCAAGCTTTATCCCTTTTGTCTTTTAACTCCCTACATCTTTTGTTGTACCAGCACTTTACATATTCTTTTTCTTGCTTTTGTCTTGGAACATACTTTTCCTTACATACATCTACCGAAGTCTTTTTCCCCTTACACAGGGGGTAGCAAAAAAAAAAATAGGCATAGAAATCACTCCCACCCATTTCATTTCCCATATATTCTACTCCATTACACCCTCCTATCTTGGCACCTCCTGGATGACGGGTCATCCCTGCATCCTGTCCACTGCCCTGGGTCAGAAGCAGTGTCGCAAGACACAGCACCTCCACAGCAAGGCTGCTTCATAAATTTGGCGACCCCCCCCTCTCCGTCCCCTAATGCAGGAAAGGAGAAGACGGGGAGAAATCCCTTCGGGCTGCATCAAATTTTTTCTCATTCATACTTCCTCACCCCTCATCCCCCACCCACTCCCCCGCATGGATCACAGCCTCATCTATACACAACTCTTCTCCATTCACCCCTATCCTCTGTCCTTCCTCTACAGACATTCCTCTCTTTTGTAAAGCCCCTTTCACCCCATCCATCCATCTCATCCTAGGATGCCCCCTCATATTTACTCCTTCCACACCTTTTACTAATCTTTCTTCACTCATTCTTTCCACGTGTCCAAACCATCCTAATACTCTTTCATCAATCCTATCTCCCAGCTGCCTCTCTACCCCTGTTCTCCTCCTCATTTCTCACTCTATCTAGCCTAGTAACCCCTATCATACTTCTCAGACACCTCATCTCAAACACTTTCAAACTCCTCTCTTCCTCTCTCATGTTCCATGTTTCTGCCCCATACATTGCTGTTGGTACAATCACTCCTTCATATAACCTCCTCTTAGCATCCATTCCCAGATGTCTATTTCTCATTACACTTTTTAATCCACCAAGGCATTTACTCGCTTCTCTCAATCTACATTCTACCTCCACCTCCCTTTCCTGTCACATTTGCACCCAAGTATCTAAAACTATCCACTTCCTCCAGTTTCTCACACTTAACCACTTCCATACGGTGACGCCTATGTAGGCGTTATGAGGAGCAAGTGGGTACTTGATGATGCCGATGTCGGCGTCTTGATTATATTTATTGTAGTCATACCTATGTAACCTCCATTCTCTCTAAACTGGCTTCATCATATTTTCTATGGTTATCAAAATTCACGGGTGAAAGAACGAACGATTGAGTACTGACTTTATTTTTTATACATACATACATACATATACCAAGGCTTTTTTCCCCCTTACCAGGGGGGTAGCCAAAAAGGACAAGGCACAAAAACATTCCCACCCATTTCATCCCCGAAGACACTCCACACCCCTCCACCCTCCCTCCCATCTTAGCACCTCCTAGATGACGGGTCATCCCTGCACCCTGTCCACTGCCCTGGGTCAGAAGCAGCGTCGCAGGACACAGCACATCCACAGCAAGGCCGCTTCATTAAATCGGCGACCCCCCCTCTCCGTCCCCCCATATAAAGGAGAGGACGGGGAGAAATCCCTTCGGGCTGCATCAAAAATTTTTGCTCACACACACTACCTCACCCCCATTCCCCCGTCCAATCCACCTCATGCATCCCAACATTTTCCATACACAACCACTCTCCATTCACCCCTGTCTTCTGTCCTCTCCCATCCTTCCTCAACCGACATCCCCCTCTTCCCCAAAGCCCCCTTCACCCCATCCATCCATCTCATCCTACGACGTCCCCTCATGTTCACTCCCTCCACATCTGCCTTCCATACCTCCTTTACTAGTCTTTCTTCACTTATTCTTTCCATGTGTCCAAACCATCCCAATACTCTTTCATCCACCCTATCTACCAGCTCCCCCTCCACCCCCGTTCTCCTCCTCACTTCCTCATTTCTCACTCTATCTAGCCTAGTGACCCCCATCATACTTCTCAGACACCTCATCTCAAACACATTCAAGTTCTTTCTCTCTTCCTCTCTCATGTTCCATGTTTCTGCTCCATACAGTGCTGTTGGCACAATCACTCCTTCATACAGTCTTCTCTTAGCATCCATTCCCAGATTCCTATTCCTCATTACACTTTTTAAACCACCAAGGCATTTACTCGCTTCTCTCAATCTACATTCTACCTCCACCTTCACTCCACCCTTTCCTGCCACATTTGCACCCAAATATCTAAAACTATCCACTTCCTCCAGTTGCTCTCCCTTAATGCTCACTTCCAGATTACTGCCACTTTCACCCCTTGTACATCTCATCACCTTACTTTTACCCACATTTATCTTCAGCTTTCTGCTATCACACACTCTCCCAAACTCTGTCACCAGCTTCCTCAATCCCTCCTCCGATCCTGCCACAAGCGCAGTGTCATCCGCAAAGAACAGCTGGCTCACCTCCCACTTTTCTCCATTTTCCTTAACCATCTCCAATCCCTGACCCACTACCCTTGCATTCACCTCTCGCACCACCCCATCCATGTATAAGTTGAACAGCCAGGGTGACATGACGCATCCCTGACGAAGTCCCACCTTTACCTCAAACCACTCACTCTCTCTATTTCTAATCCTGACACAAGCTCTACTACTCTCATAAAAACTCTTGACAGCTCCCAGAAGCTTTCCTCCTATCCCGTATATCCGCATAACCTCCCACAGTGCCTTTCTGTCTACCCTGTCGTAAGCCTTTTCCAGATCCATAAAGGCCCAGAAAACATCCTTCCCCTTACCTATAGCTTTCTCACATATCTGTCTTACCACAAAAATCAGATCTACACAACTTCTACCTGTCCTAAACCCACACTGTTCCTCTCCTAATCCTCTCAATCAAGATCCTCCCATAAGCCTTCCCAACTATACTTAACAAGCTAATCCCTCTGAAACTACTACATTCACACTTGTCCCCCTTCCCCTTGTAAAGTGGAACTATACACGCACTCCTCCAGTCCTCTGGCACTCTACCTTCTCTCCAGCAAACATTAAATAACCTCACCAACCAGTCCACCATCACTATACCTCCTTTTTTTAAGACATTCTGCATGGCATCCATCCAGACCAGGTGCCTTACCTGATTTCATCATCTTAACTGCTGCCTTCACTTCATCCTTCCTTATTTCTCCTCCATTTTCCTCACTCATCACTCTCATTTTCTTAACATTTCCCACTGCAGCTATCTTTCACTCCCTATCCTCCTTCAAATTAAGCAACTCCCTAAAATATTCTGCCCATCTTCCCCTTACTGCCTTCTCCTCCATTATCATCTCTCCATCTGCACCTTTTACCTTTTCTTCTCTACTTGATTCGCCTCCTCTTCCTATCTTAATTTCTTTCCAAAACATCTTTTTATTACTTTCAAAATTTTCTGTCATACTCTTACCCCATTTTACATCTGCTCTCCTCTTTGCCTCCTTTACCTTTTTCTTTACTTCTCTTTTCTTTTCCCTGTCAGCAAACAACAGCTGGCTCACCTCCCACTTTTCTCTATTTTCTTTAATCATCTCCAACCCCTGACCCACTACCCTTGCAATCACCTCTCACACCGCCCCATCCATGAAAAGATTGAACAGCCAGGGCGACATAACACACCCCTGACGAAGTCACACTTTACCTCAAACCATTCACTCTCTCCATTTCTAATCCTAACGCAAGCTCAATTACTCTCATAAAAACTCTTGACTGCTCTTAACAGCTTTCCTCCTATCCCATATATCTGCAATACCTCCCACAGTACCTTCCTGTCTACCCTGTTGAAAGCCTTTTCCAGATCCATAAAAGCCCAAAAAACATCCTTACCTTGGGGTATTGGCTGCATGTTATGGTGGCAAAGTAGCATGCAGTTGATACTTTAGGGTCTTGTTGTGCCCCTACGGACCAGAGCCACACATCATTTTGTGATAGAGGAAAACTCTGTACATAGATATTATGACACTTTTATACTACGACTGTCCCTCCGTTATGCTGTCCCCCAACCCCTTGTTACTGTCCTGTACCATTTCTCTGAATATTAATTTCCTTTTTTCGCCTATCTACCCTGTGGTGGGGGAAAAGAATACTGCCACCAAGTATTTCCACTTGAGTTGTAAAAGGCAACAAAAAAGGGACGGGGGATGGGATTAGGAGTTCTACTACCTGTAGCCCCAAAAGGGGACATTACTAAAAAAGAAAGTAAAGGCACATACTTTTCCGCTCCTTATAAATTTTTGTCAAAATATTCCATTTATCTTCTATTGTTTCTTCCTTGTGTATTCTTTCCCAGTCAGCTTTTTGAAAGAATTCTTTTATTTATTTATCCCAAGCCCACCTATTTCATATCCTGTTAATTATTTCCAAATAATTTAGTGGCTTGTGTGAATATGATCATTATTTAAGAAATAACTACGGTACTCAAAAGTGGCCTAAATCACACTGTATTCATTCATTTATAAATTATGCAATATGCTAAAATTTTCCGTTTCCATTTCAGGATTTGTATCAACAGCTTCAATCCCTTCATCATTGGCTCCACTTGAATCATCTGCAAACCTGACTCCACCATTAAAAAGGTCACTATCAGACTCCTCCACAGGTGCCACTTTTGCTAAATCATTTTCATCTAAAAGAAAGTCATCAACATCTCTGGACAGATTTATCATAAAAACTTCAGCCTCCCAAAAGGAAAATCTCGACAAAGAAGTTGCAAGAATGGTATTTGCTACAAATTCACCACTTCATCTTGTTCAGCATCCTCAGTTTCTCAAGATGGTTCAGAACCTGAGGCCAGAAAAGATATTGCTGATAAGTACTTGGATCTTGTGTATGAAAAGGAATATAAAAAGTGTGCAGATGACCTGAATAATGAAACTGTATGTCTTTCAATTGATGAATGGTCTAACATCCATAATGAGCCCATAATATGTGTCACTGTAACAACATCCACTGGTCAGATTTATTTAGTTGACACAATAGACACATCAGGGAAACCTCACACTGCTGAATATCTTCTACAATTTGTACAAAATTCGATCAAGAAGGCTGAACAATATTTGGTTGTCACATTGGAAGTGTTGTGACAGACAATGCAGCAAATGTCACCAAGATGAGAAAAGTCTTGGAGGAATCGAGTGAACCTGAGCATACCGTCCTCACATATGGATGTGCAGCACACCTACTAAATCTACTGGCTCATGACCTTGAGATTGATAATGTAAAACAACATGTGGTCCATGTAGTTAAATATTTTAGAAATAATCATTATGCTGCTTCAAAGTATTGGCAGGAAGGTGGTCAGTGTCTAGTCATGCCCCAGGACACAAGGTGGAACACAATGTCACACTGTCTCAAGGCCTATATAAATAACTGGCCAATTCTAGTGAAGATCTGTGAAGTCAACAGGGAAGCTATTGATACTGAAGAAACAAAGTATCAAATTTAGGCCTAAAACATTCGGCTGAGGAATTACTGGATAGATTGCAGCCAATAGCAAAGGCTCTAGGTGCGGTACAGAGTGACAAGTGCACTATTGCTCAAGCGGTAGATGTTTGGAAGAAATTACTTGGCCATTTCACAAACAATAAACAAGCTGAAAAACTGGTGAAAAAAAATATATGAACAGTTTATCACCAATGCTCACATACTTGCCAACATGCTTCATCCAGCAATTGAAGGAAAAATGCTCAGTCCAGAAGAAGTGAATATTACTATGGAGTATGCTAATGAGAAATATACAACACTTGTTCCTGTCATTATGAAGTTTCAGGCAAAATCACCTCCTTTCCAGGTGTTCAAGTTTACTGAGTCAGTGACCAAGACCCTGACAGCTATTGAGTGGTGGGATTCACATACAGCCATGTTAGACAGTGATATTCTGTTATCAGTGCGTCAACTCCTGACTGCAGTAGCCTCATCATCAGGAGTTGAAAGAGTTTTCTCCTCCTATGGACTTGTACACACAAAATTAAGGAACTGCCTCGGTAATGAGAAGGCAGCCAAATTGGTCTTCCTTTTTAAGACAATGAACTCAAATGTAAATAATGATTAATGTAAATAACTGTTCACTAACCTCATACAATAATACATGTTAAGTCCGGCCAAAATTGGCATTTCAAAGCATAACAGTGCCTTAAAAATAGTTTCTTATTTCACTATATAAAAGTTTATATTAGGTTATACTACATTGAATAAGTCAATAGTTGATATATTTGTCCTATATACAATGTTAGGTTTCGAGTTTTGATATATTTGTCCAATATAGAATGTTAGGTTATAAAGAAAGCAATGGCCTCCGCTAGCGGAGCCAGGAATCTGGGTGCGCACGTCCTGTGTATTAGTAGTCCTTGACATGTGTTAATATGAAAAATACTAGGATAAACATTTTTTACTGATTCTAATAGCCTAAATTTTTGTCGTATATTTTTTTCAATTCTGATACCCCAGGGGTCAAATCTTGACCTAAAATTTTTGTTTAAGTGGGATTTATATATGTATATATATTCAACCTAGAGTTCTAGAACTCTGATATTTGGATTCCTCGTCTTTTTTCCAATTCTAAATATATACAGTAGCCGCGAAAAGTTTGGGTGCAAAATTATAGGCGCCCCAACTTTCCCCTAAACTCAAAACATGCGAAAAATACAACTTTCCACCCAAACTTTTCGCTATTTTTCAATGCTAGCTTTTGTACCCGTATTTAGCCGAGACAGTACACACTATTTGGCAACTCTGTTTTGGCACACTCGATGTCACATGGAGTCAGATTCTAAACATCTCTCACGGAGAGTAGTCTTTTTTTTGCGGTGGTCTCTGTTTTTGTGCTTTGATATCTCCGTAATGGGAAGTGGTAAAGAGCTGGAAAGAGACACAGTTGTTACAATCATAACCCTCTATAAGGAGGGTTATAAGTGTAAAGATATTGCTACTCGTGTGGGAATTGGAATGCGTCAAGTGCAAAAATGGACTAAGAAATTTCGAGACGAAGGAAGTGACATCATTCGTACTCCAAAGCATCGCTCTGGTCGGCCAAGGAAGATATCAAATCGTACTTCTACGGTTCTAACTGCCTCCTACGGTTATTAGGAGGCAGTTAGAACCGTGAGATATGTTTAGAATCTGACTCCATGTGACATCGAGTGCGCCTAAACAGAGTTGCCAAATAGTGTGTATTGTCTCGGCTAAATACGGGTACAAACGCTAGCATTGAAAAATAGCGAAAAAATTTGGGTGGAAAGTTGTATTTTTCGCATGTTTTGAGTTTAGGGGAAAGTTGGGGCGCCTATAATTTTGCGCCCAAACTTTTCGCGGCCACTGTATACATTTATATAACTATGACTATCACCCTAGTTCAGTGGTTGGCACCCTTATTAGGAAATCTAAATTCTAGTTTGTCAGTGTTTTGTCCCTGGATAATATGAAAATACTCATCTTTATACTGATGCTGCTTTAATGAACAAAAATGGATGACAGAGTCAGTAAAACAAAAATTTTTTTTGCCCTGAATTTTGGTGGCACCCTCAGTTGATCTCACGGCATCCTTTGGTGCCACGGCACACCGGTTGGGAACCACTGCCCTAGTTATTGGTAGGCAAATGTTAGTGACCTCTCGTATGACCTCGAAATATCAGAAGTCATATCTCCTGTATTAGGATGGTTTGGACACATGGAAAGAATGAGTGAAGAAAGACTGGTAAAAGAGGTATGGAAGGCAGATGTGGAGAGACTGAACATGAGGGGACGTCCTAGGATGAGATGGATGGATGGGGTGAGGGGGGCTTTGGGGAAGAGGGGAATGTCTGTTGAGGAAGGACGGGAGAGGACAGAAGACAGGGGTGAATGGAGAATGATTGTATATGGATGATGATGTGATGCGTGAGGTGGAATGGGTGGGGGGATGGGGGTGAGGGAGTATGTGTGAGCAAAATTCGACGCAGCCTGAAGGGATTTCTCCCCGTCTTCTCCTTTTATGCATGGGGGGGGGGGTCGCCGATTTAATGAAGCGGCCTTGCTGTGGATGTGCTGTGTCTTGCGACACTTCTTCTGACCCAGGGCAGTGGACAAGGAGCAGGGATGATCCGTCATCCAGGACGTGCTAAGATGGGAGGGAGGGTGGAGGGGTGTGGAGTGTATTTAGGGATGGAATGGGTGGGAATGATTTTATGCCTTCTTTTTGGCTACCTCCCTGGTAAGGGGGGAAAAAGCGTTGGTAAATGTATGTATGTATATCTCCTGAACAGTTGTTGAATTGACCTTAAAATTTCAGAAATGTGTTTAAAGCCTTAAAACTACCTATAAGCAAAATTTTAGCAAAATCAAGGATGAGATGTTACTTGTTGATCTTACAGAATACCCCCACAATGATGTGTCAATAAACGAGTCATTAATTATTGATTATTGTAATGTGCTCAGTTTGTGTTATAAACATGATTACCATATTTTTTTGTGATTGTTTGCCATGGGAGTAATTTTTCTATTTTGCAGACAGTGGCCTTCGATGGAGGAGAATATCGATTCATGGCTGGGGAGTTCAACATATTGTCAAAAGTTACAAATGAACAGTGGGATTTCATGGAACAAGTGATCCGTTCCTCCAGTAAAAAGTCAAAATAAAATTATTATAACATCACCAAAGCAATTCATAAAGTCCTTCCTACCAGTTTGAACCCTATCCTCACATAACATCATTCTTTATTAACCTTATTAGAATTATATGAAAATTTCATAAAAAATTAATCTGAATATATAAATCTTATATCTACAAGACAAGAGCCTATGAAAACCATGAGAAAATTCTTCAACCGTAATGACCCAATGGAAATGATGTATTGATTGGTGCCAGTCTTCTGTATCCCTTATCGGTGCAAATAATGTACAAATAATTTGACATTTTAACCTGTAATTTTTAGTATGGGCCTACTGTTCTATTTGAATAAAAGTAGTTAAAACGTTGTTTGTATATATACTGCCAAGGAAATCTTCAGCAATACTCTGCATGTTATTGTGGGGTTAAAAGCTGCTTAGTAGCTTGTAGATGATACTTTAGGGTCTATATGGGGTGCCCATACAGACAAGAGATATAATTTTGTCTGTGATAAAGGAAAACTTTATTATACTGCAACTTTCCTTCTATTATGCTGTCCCCCAACTCTTAATACTGTCCTGTACCACTTCACTGAGAAAGAAAAAGAGGAGCACAAGAAGCTGAGAGAAGAGTGGGAGTGAAGGATAGAGTAGAACTAGGAGTGGAGGGATGGGGATGGTTCAAGGAGGGAGTCACAAGTGTGGAACAAGGAAGACTGGAGAAAATAGAAGGTGAAATGACAAAGCAAGGAAGGTTGTAGAAGAGAAGAAATGAACATTAAGATTGGATACAAAATAGGATGAGAGAACCATATGAGAGGTACAAAGAGAAGTAAAGTATAAGATAAAGGGGGCAAAAAGAACATATGTGAAATGGGATACGACAGGAGATTTTGAAAGTAATAACATGCTTTGGAAGGAAATTAAGAGGGGAAGGGAAGGTAAATCAATTAGAGAAGAAAAAATAAAAGGTACAGATGGAGAGATGATAACGGCAGAGACAGCTGTAAGAGAAGATGGGCAAAGTATTTTAGGAAATTGCTAAATGTGAAGGAGGATAGGGAAGGAAAGGTACTTGCAGTGGGAAGTGCTAAGAAAATGATGAGTGTGGGAAATGGAGGAGAGATATGATGAAAGCAGTTATTAAAACAATGAGAGCAGGTAAGGCACCTGGATTAGATGGGTGTCATGCATTGTCTTAAAAAGGGAGGTACAGTGGTGGACTGGCTGATGAGGTTGTTTAACCTCTTCAATATGAGTCAAATTTTCGTGTGCAGCATTGGATGCCTAGCGTACAATGCATCACATTACTTGCATTATAAAATATTAAGTCACTGCTGTATTGCTTGTTCTTTTTCACTGTGACTAATAATAAACACAGAAAATGTGATCAAACCAGTTCACAGAATTTGAGGGTCACACTCATTATAACTACAAAATCAATATAATTAAGATGTTGTTGTTGTTGTTGTTGTCGTTCCCTAGACTGTCTGTCCGAGCAGTCCCGTCTCCCCAAGGAAGGCCACAGCCGAGACTGGGTTTTCCCACAAATCCTTTATAGAGTGTATGTTGTGTTGTTTGCGTGCATGATTGTGTATAATGCAGTCTTCCATTATGTGTTGTATGGTATGGGGTGAAGTGTTACATCCTGGGCAGCTGTTCACAACATGGTCGTCCAGCCTCTTCTGGTAGCTTAGAAGTGCTGGGTGGTGACCGCATCGCAGTCTGGCCAAGTGGACTCTGTCCTTTCGTGGGAGAGAGGATTCAGAAGGGTGGATATCAGGGGGTCTGGCATACAGCAGTGTGTTGTCTTTCAGTGTGTTAATGGAGCGGTGAGTGATATGATTATGAATATGTTTCCGGAGGCTGGTATTTGGTGGTTGTGGAGGAAGAGAAGAGAGTATCTGTGCGTAATAAAGGTCTTTGGGTGTAGTTTTAATGTTTCTTGGTGTGTGTGGGTGTTCTGCTATGTAGTGTAGCGGGTGTGATGTGTTTGTGGTGGCTGCAGCAAGTGTTTGTGTGCCTCTCATGTCGAGGTGGTCCTTGACTTTGAGGACTTTTGTTTCATGGTGTAAGTGGTCTGTAGGTGATGTATTTGTGCAGCCTGTAATTGTTTTTAGGGCTTTGTTTTGTATGATTTGAAGGGTGTTGTGGTGTGTCTCACTGAGATTAGGAGCCCATGCAGGACTCGCATAATTCATCACTGAGCGTATGCATTGTTTGTATATTGTTATATTAGTTTCTTTGTTTTGTCCAAATGTTGTTCCAGTGATTGATTTAAGTGCGTTAAGTCTAGGTGTGCATTTGTTTTTTATGTTTGTGAGGTGTTGTCTGAAAGACATGGATGTATCGTATGTTACACCAAGAATTTTCGGTGTGTTTGTGTGTGGTATTAGAGTGTTGTTGATGTAGAGATGAGGTATGTATTTGTGTTCTTTTGTCCAGTTGGTGAGAAGTGTTGCTGTAGATTTGGTTGGAGCTATTTTGAGTCTGTTTGTGATGAACCATGTGTTGAGTGTGTCAAGGTAAGGCTGGATTATTTCTGCAGCTTTGTCTGTGTTACGATGTGTGCATGTGATTGTTATGTCGTCTGCGTAGGAAGAGATTTGTATTTCTGAGGTGTCTGGCGTGGGTAAGTCATTAAGATGTTGATGCTGGCATCCTCGTATACCCACTCGCACCTCATGATGCCTAGGTAGGCATCATTCTTGCGAGCAGTATCAGCTGCCTGATCGATGATGATTTGATGATGCTTCACAATACTTGTTACTGCTGTATTACTCATTCTCTTTCACTCTGAATATTAATAACCACAGAAAATGTCAAGCCAGTTCACAAAAATGTAATTTTCGCAGGAAAATTAATTTTTCCCTGATACAAACCTGAGGTACTCCTTACACTAGGATACTCTCGCGTAGCGCGAATATTTCTACTGCGAAATTAAAATCCTCACTCTGGGTCTGGGCACACTATAACCATTCTCTGAGCCAGGTATGATTTAAGCACAAGGTTGTCAGGCAAGGAGAAGGAACTGTTTAGAGGGGTGGTTGAGGAGGGCCATTAAAGGTAAGGAGTACCTCAGGTTTGTATCAGGGAAAAATTAATTTTCCTGCGAAAATTATATTTGTTCCGAAGAATACAAACTCTTCGGTACTCCTTACACTAGGAGACTCGGACTTAGGAGGGAAGGAAGTTGTTATCTAGCCTGGGAAACCGCTGTAAGGAAAATCTAGTGTGCTAAGACTATGTTGACCAGACCCCTATACATTCCCCTCACTTTGAAGTGCACCCCTTTCTGTTCCCTGGAGTGGAGACAGAAAGGTTATAATCACTTTTGTACCACTGAAGGGCTTGAATTGATTCCCTTGGAATGCTTGAGAGCCCGCGGGTGAGGTAAGGGAATGTAAGAGTATGAGAAGGATTTTAGAAAGTTATCCCTGCAGTTGCCGAGCCAGAACCTGGATGAGTTGTCAGGGTCGGCTGTGTGCTCTTGAGGAGGGGTACATCATTTTCAGGACTTCTTGGGCGGCCACTATGGGGCCCAAAGATAAGTTCCCTAAAGATTCCCGCATAACTTCTTTGAGGTAAAAGGAAGTGAACGTATTCTGGCTCTTCCATATACCTGCTTGAAGAACCTGGTTGACTGACTGATTCTTACTGATGACTAGGGAGGTCCCTACTGCCCTCAGGTCATGGGCAATCTGTGTGGTTCATGTCGCAGGCTCTGCGGATGACTTCCATTGTCCAGTAAGAAATGGAATTCTTAGTGATGGGCTACCTTTAGTAGAGATGAACAACCACTTTAATTCTGGTCGAAGATGTTCGGTTCTCTTGAGGTAGGTCCGGATGGCTTGTACCGGGCACAGAACTGTTTCAGTCTATTCTCCTGGACTTCCTGAGGACGTGGAAGGAGGCGATCTCAGGAATGGTGGCTCGAACTGGGACTAACTTCCTGGAGTGGCACCATTTTGCAAAGGCGCATTTCCCTTGATAAAGGTTAGCTGAGGAAGAGCAAATAGGAGCGGACATGTCCTCAACCACTTCTCTGGGAAAACCCTTCTTTAGGAGGATCTGGACTATAGTCTGAACGCGTGAAGATTGAGTGCTGAAGGGTTCTTGTGCCAAGGCCCGTTGATGGGTGGATACAGAAGATCTGGTCTTCCCTGAAGGGCCAGAGGCTCTTCTACTGCTAGCTCGAGGGCGTCCGGAAACCATGGGGCTTCGGGCCACCAAGGAGCGATCAAAGTCATCCGAAGGTAGGATGCGTGTCTTGCTCTGAGGAGTACCTTCTGGAGCAAGGGAAATGGTGGGAAAGCGTAGGAGTCCAGGTTGTCCCAACTTTGCAGAAGAGCGTTTTCTCCTGCTGTCAGAGGATCCAGGAAAGGGCTGAAATATATTGGGAGTTGGTGATTCCATCTCATTGCAAAAAGGTCCACTAGAGGGGAGCCCCATTTGCTGAGGATGAAGTTCGCTACCTCTCGATAGAGGGACCATCTGTGTTGATTATCTGATTCTTCCTGCCGAGGTGGTCCGCCCAGACACTCCTCTTCCCCGGGATGTAACGGGCTTTGAGTGACACCTGGAGATTCTTGGCTAGGTTGAGGATGTCCATCATCAGAAGGCATAGTTCCTGGGAGACTGTGCCCCCCTTGCTCGTTTAGGTAGGCTACTACCAAGGAATTGTCCGACATTATGCCCACTACTTTTCCTGAGACTTGATCCTTGAAGTGACGGAGAGCCAGGAGTACTGCTTTCAACTCAAGCCAATTGATATGGGCTGTCCGCTCGACTGTGGACCAGGAACCGCTGATGTGATCGTCGTTGAGGTGGGCTCCCCAGCCCTCCTTGGAGGCATCGGAGAACAGGAGGACTTCGGGGGGAGATGGGCCGAGGGGCATCCCCATGAGAAGGTTGCATGGGCCTTCCACCAGAGAAGAGAATCCTTGACTTCTTCGGTGAGGGAGATGTGTTGTAGGGGTTCTCCCTCTTGCGGGGCCCACTGAGACTTGAGGAGCCGCTGTAGCGGTCGCATTCTTTGTCTACTCCAGGGGATTAATTTCTCTATGGAGGCCATATGGCCCAGGAGGATTTGGCATTGTGTAGCCGTCAGGAACCTGGTCGATAGTGCCTGTGCAACTAGAGATGCGAGATTCGGGATCCCCTTTCCTACTGGGAAGGATTCCATTAGGGAGGAGTCCAGGACCATACCCAGGTACGTGACTCTCTGTTCTGGTAAGAAATCTGACTTTTCCGGGTTGACTACTGTGCCCAATTTCAGGACAAAGGTTAGGACCATTCTCAGGTGTTCTTGGCATAGCTGGGCGGAATGCATCTTGGAGGTCCAGCGACACCATGAAGTTCCCTTCCCTGATAGACGCCCTTACGGACTCTGGGGTGGCCATTCGGAACTTCGTCAGGGAAAAGGAACTTGTTGAGTGGAGACAAATAGATGACTGGTCTCTCCACACCCCTGTTGTCTTTTCTACTAGGAATAGCCGTGAGAAGAACCCTGGGTCCGGAGTCGAGACTTCCACTAAAGTTCCTGTCTGGAGCAGAACGGAGGATTCCTCCGCTAGGGCCCGCCCGCGAGCCGAGTCCGGGTGGAAGCTGCTGACTTGGATGGGATAGAGGGAGAGGTTTGGGACAGTGGAAAAGGGAAGACAATAGCCCGTCTTAATGACTTAGTAGGTCCAGTCTTCCGCCCCGGCCTCTTCCCATGCTCTCCAGTAGAGGGAGAGGCAACCCCCTATCTTGTGCGGAGGGGCTGGCGAATTCCTAGGAGTCCTGTGGGGGAGTCCGGAGCCTCTATAATGTTTGCGTCTAGGATCTCGGAGTCCACCATATCCGGGGGAATCAGCGCGTGGGTGAGCATAAATCTCCCTGAGGAGGGGGTCACTGGGGTTCCCCGAGGATGGTGTCTCTCCTGCGGGACTCGAAGTTGGCTCAGGACGTTGAGAGACAGGAAACCTGATGCTTCAGGGCTCTGCTCGCGCTTGCCAAAAAGCCTGGAGGTCGCATTCTTCCTGGGGTTGTAGTGCGGGTAAGAACTCCCACGCCGAGGCAAGGAGGCGTTCTAGCCAGGAGTTCACCGCCAGGGACAGAGCCAGTGATTGAAGGTGGGAGCTGACTTCCCTGCCAGAGAGGAGGACGTTTCGCCTGCGCAGCGACTCGGCGTCCGCCTAACCAGCTCTGGTAACCTCGCCGGGATCGAGGCTGCTCCGAGGGTTGACCCCGATGGGGTGTAGAAGCGCTTCTGGTGTTCCAATGGGACCGGAAGCCAACGCGTCTTCTCGGTCGTCCTTGTTGCGAGAGCGTCGGAGGCCTGGGCCATGGCTCTCGCCGTCTGCGTACTCCATGGAAGGTGGAGGGGAGGAGGCTGGGCTTTCTGAGAGTTGGCCGTCATGAAGATGTCAGACTCGAATGTGGCTTCCTCTGCTTTCGGGTGGCCCAGTCGATTCGCCCTCCGAACCCTCGCGAGGACGTCCGAGAAGGAAGGAGGGACCACCATCGAGGATTCCGACTGGGAAACGGGAGGGGAAAGGGAGCGTGCCCCCCCCCCCTACGGAGCTGTGGACATCGTCGTCGGCGTAGGAGGGGTCGGCACGGGCAGAGAGGAACCTCACGCTACCATCCCGGTCACTGATGGGTACAGAGGGGGGGCCGAGCAAGTGGAAGATGGTCGAGGGGGGCCCTTGGGGGCGGTGACTCCTCACGAGCTTCCGTGCGGTGCACGAACCGCGCTTGAGAAGCGCGGAAAAATTCCCGTTGGGCCTCCATCTGTTCCTTCAACGTAGTGACGAGTGAACAGAGAGTGGGGAGGAGGTCCGGGGAATGTCCGCTTGGTGAGTCCCGCCTGGGTGCGGATGGTCCGGGAGACGCCAAGGGGAGACTGCCTCCAATGGACGAAGCTGAGTCACCCACGACGAACGCGCGCGTGGGCACATCTCGGGCTTCCTGCCCACCGGGCATAGAAAGGGTTCCGGCGATGACCCGGCTCGTCTGACGACGGGTGGAAGGTGGATGTGGGGGACCACCTGAGGAGAAGAGGCCGACGCGCTCCGAATCTCCGAACTCGGCTCCTTTGTCCGTGGGGGGGCGGAGCCGCCGGCAGCGTCGCGGGGCCGGCGGACGCATCCGGGAAAATCTCGTACCCGGGGGGGGTTCGCGGGGGCGGCTATGTACAACCATTCCGTTTACTACGCTTAGGAGGGGGGAGACAACTGTCCGCGTCCTCCGCCGACGTAGCATCCGGTCAGCGAGAAATACCGCGTCTGCAACCTCGTCCCTGATCTCTGTCCCTGTGAGCAAAGGGCATGGAAGGTCACCGTTGATCACCCGGCTCTTTGTGCGTACTGCGGGATTCCTGAGTAGAAGAGACTAAGGGGCTCTTTGCCCCCCCCCCCCTTTGTCCGTGCCGGCGTCGAGTTTCGGGGGCAGCCGCAAGCGACCACATCCGGGAAAAAGGTCATACAGGAACGGTAGCTAGCGGTGGCGTTGACGCGCATGTCCGGCTACGCTAACCGTCCTGGTTTGAAGGAAGAGGACAACTTGGCCTGAGAATGACTCTAAGTGGCGTTGTACCACCTTCCTGGCGACTGTTGAGTTTCTGGGATGGGCGAGGGCAAGCCGCAAGCGACCACATCCGGGAAAAGCTCGTACAGGAACGGTAGCTAGAGGTGGCCTTAGGCGCATGTCCATCTACGCTAACCGTCCAAGTTTAAAGGAATAAAGGACAACTTGGCTTCCTGTCTACTACGCCGTGGAGGAGGGAAAGAATGCTAGTCTCCTCCGAAGCCGTAGGCCGCCTTCCCATGTTTTTGGGGGGGTGAAGAGGGAAGCCATTTTCTATGCTTGCGCACCTTTCCCCCTATCTCCCTTCGGCGAAACCACAACAATACTGGAACCAGATTCCATACTTACAGTGAAGGGTAGGATACCCGGGGGCGGTGAAGGGAATAATACAGAAAATGGAGAAGCACTGAAGAATTCCAGGACACAGGATGGCGTAGGGAAAACCCCGATGAAATTGAAGGACGACGAACTCCTTAGCGTCCTAGAGTGAGCTGGCGACAATCGAAGCTGATTGCTTGATATTCGGCCCGACGTAAACATAGAACCGCTGAGTAATTAACGGTTCGCTGCCGCGCTAATAATGGGGTTTGACTGAGAATCGGCCCATTAAGGGGGAAACCGATAAAAACTAAACATGTAGAATAGAGATGTTAACGCGGTCACTACTGCGAAGAGAATGGTTATAGTGTGCGAGACTTGTGGTGGAGGGCAAGGGCCCCCCCCCTTGCCCCAATGGGGCCCCTTACTGAGGATAAGTGTTGCCCAGACCCAGAGTGAGGATTTTAATTTCGCAGTAGAAATATTCGCGCTACGCGAGAGTATCCTAGTGTAAGGAGTACCGAAGAGTTTGTATTCTTCGGAACAATATAGGGGTCACTCAGCTACAACTACAAAAGAAATGTCATCAAGATGTTGACACCAACATCCTCATATACTGACTTGTGCCTCATGACACCTATGTAGGCATCATTGTACAGAAGGGGTTAACCACTTCAGTACAATAATGTCTACATAGGCGTAACAAGGTGCGAGTGGGTACACAAGGATGCCAGTGTTGTACACGAGTTACCCCTGGATTCTGTGAACTGGTTTGGTTATGTTTTCTGTGTTTATTATTACTCAGGGTAAAAGAGAATGAGTAATACAGAAGTGACTTTATATTTAGTGCAAGTGGTGTGATGAATTGTACATATGGCAGTTGGTGCTGCGCACGAGAATTTGACTCATACTGAAGTGGATAATATTTGTCTAAAAGGGTAGAGTGCTGGAGGACTGGAGTGATAAGTGTGAGTGTAGTAGTTTCAGAGTGATCAGTTTGTTGAGTGTAGTTGGGAATGCTTAATGGAGTGTTTTGATTGAGAGCATTAGGAGAGAAATGGAGGGAGTAATTGAAGAACAGTGTGGGTTTAGGACAGGTAGGGGTTGCATGAATTAGATTTTTGTGGTAAGGCAGATATGAGAAATCTTTAAAGGTAAGGCTGTTGAATGTCTATTGAGGAAGGACAGGAGGGGACAGAAGATATGGATGAATGGAGAATAGTTGTGTATGGATGATGCTGTAATCCATGAGGGGAAGTGGGTGGGGGATGGAGGGTGAGGGAGTGTACGTGAGAAATAAATTGATGCAGCCCGAAGGGATTTCTCCCAGTCTTCTCCTTTTCTGCATGAGGGGACAGGGGGGTCACCAATTTAATGAAGCGGCCTTCCTGTGGATGTTCTGTCTTGCGGCACTGCTTCTGACCCAGGGCAGTGGGCAAGATGCAGGGATGACCCATCATCCAGGAGGTACCAAGATAAGAGGGTGGAGGGGAGTGGAGTATGTTTGGGATGGAATGGGTGGGAGTTGTTTTTATGCCTTTGTTTTTTGGCTACCTCCCTTGTAAGGGGGAAAAATCCTTTGGTATATATATATCAGGCACGGATCCAGGGGGGGGGGGGGGGTTTGCTGAGGGGGCTGAAGCCTCCCCCCCCCAAATTTGTTCTTCCATGAATCATTGTAAGGATGTCATTTAATCAATTTTAGTACTTTCTGATGTTTTGCCAGGTCCGGGGGTTAAATAAACTGACAGCATGTGTGAGGTAGTTGGGCGGAATTGTGCTGTGTTTGGCATTTGTTTAATTCCATTTATCTGTTTTGTGCTGCGCATGTTGTAGGGTTGCCAGGGTTGTGTCTCAGTTGTGAGATATACCACGTTCGTTGGCCGTTTAACATACCTGTATTGTCACCTATATGATTGTTTTGTGTTGTTGAAGCAATCAAGTTGAAGCAATCAATCAAGAAGTATCATCTGCATACAGTAAGTGTTCAGGAATACCACAGGCTTTATAGATATCGTTAATGTAAATAAAAAACAAAATAGGACCTAGAATACTACCTTGAGGCCCCCATACTTACACCCATTAATCTCGATTTAACACCGTTAAATAAGACTTGATTACGATTAGATAAATATGACTGAAACATCTGAAGTTCAAAGTCTCTTATTCCGTACTCAGCCATTTTCACCAATAGAATACTATGATCAACTGTGTCAAACGCCTTTTTGATTTTTTATTAGATAGTCGAGTTGCAATATATTCATGTAAGACAGCAACAGGCATATATGTCGAGTGGTTTTCACGGAATCCAAATTGATTATCGAAAATGATCCCATGGTACTCAAGGTAATCTACCAATTGCTCAAGAATAACGGTTTCAAGTACTTTAGACAATACTGGAAGGATCAAAATCGGACGAAAATTTGATACGTTTGATGTGGGCCCATCTTTATGGATCGGGTGTACTACAGCAATTTTTAGGACATTAGGAGGTTGATGTTCGTGTGAGATCCTATGAACAATGCTGTGTGTTATTTATGTAATTTAGATACTTTTATTAACAGGTTCAGAAGTTCATACACGTTTTTGTTTGTATTTCTGTTTTTAAAGCTACCTTTATTTTTTATTACTTCCATGAGTCCATGTGCACTAACACTACACAAGGATCCTGCAATAATTTCTCTCTATGCGAGAGTATACGCGTGCCAGTGCCTTATCGCTGACTAGCACAAGCGTGTAACAATATAAAACGAATATACATTCTATTACATATGTCTAAAATACAGAAAAATCTGAAAAACATTATTAAGTTAAGTATACCTCAGACTTCTGGTACATCAGATTACTCAGAGGAAGGAATCTAGGTTAGCCCCCCCCCCAAATTTTTATCCTGGATCCGCCATTGATATATGTTTTTTGGGCCTTTATAGATTTGGAAAAGGCTTAAGACAGGGTAGACAGGAAGGCACTGTGGGAGGTATTGCAGATATATGGGATAGGAAGAAAGCTGTCAAGTGCAGCCATGAGTTTTTATGATAGTAGTAATGCCTGTTTTAGAATTAGGAATGGAGAGAGTGAATGGTTGGAGGTAAAGATGGGACTTTGCCAGGGATAAGTTATGTCACCTTGAATGTTTATACATGGATGGGGTGGTGCAAAAGGTAAATGCAAGGGTAATGGGTCTGGGATCTGACATGGTTAAAGAGAAAAGTGGGTTATAAGCCAGTTATTGTTTGCTGATGACACAGTTTGTGGCAGGATCAGAGGGGAGATTAAGGAAGTTAGTGACGGAGTTTGGGGAAGTGTGTGAAAGAAGTTGAATATAAATGTGGGTAAAAGTACAGTGACGAGATGTACAAGGGGAAAGAATGGAAGCAAATTGGGAGTATTAAGGGATAGAGATTGGAGGAAGTGGATAGCTTGATACATGGATGTGAGTGAGGCAGGAAAGGGAAGAGTTGAGGTGGAATGTAGATTGAGAGAAGCAAGTAAATGTCCTAGGGGATTATAAAGTGTAAAGAGAAATAGACATTTGGGAATGGTTGAAAGATGAGAATGCATGATGGTGTGATTAAGCCAACAGCACCATTGTATGTGGCAGAAAAATGGAACATAAGAAAGGAAGAGTTTAAATGTGAGATGAACTGCTCGAGAAGTATGGTAGGGGTTAAAAGGCTGGAGTTAGAAAAGAGGCGAGGAGGAGTGCAGGGGTGGAAAGGGAGTTGGGAGATAGGACTGACAAAAGAGTATTGGGATGGTTTGGACACGTTGAAAGAATGAGTGAAAAAGATTAGCAAATAGGTGTGGAAGGCAGAGGTGGATGGCGTGAACCCAATGGGACGACCAAGGATGGGGTAAAAGGGGCATGTCTGTTGAGGGAGAAGACAGAAATTAGGGGTGAGTGGAAAATGGTTGTGTATGTGATGTACTGTGATGCATGGGAGTGGGTGGGTGAGGGAGTACATGTGTATGATATTTTGATGCAGCCAGAGGGGCTTTCTCCCCATCTTCTCTTTCTCTGCACAGTGGGGTTTGCCGATTAAACAAAGTGGCCTTGTTGTGGATATACTGTGTCTTGCTGCATTGCTTCTGACCCAGGGGAATGGGCAAGATGCAGGGATAACCCATCATCCAGGAGGAACCAAGAGGGACAGGTGGTGAGTGGAGTGTGTGGGGGTGGATTTGTGCATTTGACTTTGGTTACCTCCCTTGTAAAGGGGGAAAAGCTGTTGGTATATGCAAGTTTAAATTTCAAATTCTCCATCGAGTCAATATCCCATTATCAAATAGTGAAATATACTTGCATTATGAAATAATGAGGAAAATGGGTGAGAAATGAGGTGAAAAGTTATTAAGATGATGAGACCAGGGAAGGCACCTGGGTTAGATGGGTGTCATGCAGTGTCTGAAGAAGGGAGGTACATTAATAGTGGACTGGTTGAATTTGCTTAACCACTTCAATACAAATCAAATTTTTGCATGCAGCATTGGCTGCCATCACACTTACTTGCATTATAAAATAGTCACTGATGTATTACTTGTTCTTTTACTCTGAGTAATAATAAACACAGAAAACGTGATCCAGTTCGTAGAATCCGGGGTAACTCGTGTACAACTACAAAAAAACATATATAATCAAGATGCCAGCATCCTCATATACACTTGTGCCTCATGACATCTATGAAGGTGTCATCTTACTGAAATGGTTAATGTGTTTACAGGAGGGTAGTGCTAGAGAACTGGAGGAGTAACTATAGTTCTGCTGTGCAATGAAAAGGGGAACAAATGTGAGTGTAGTTCTGGGGGGATTAGTTTGGGAAGGCTTATGGGAGAGTTTTCATTGAGAGAATTAGGAGAGGAACAGAGTAATTGTTGAGGAACAGTGTCAGTTTAGTAAAGGTAAAGGTTCTGTGAATCAGATTTTTGTGGCAAGACCTGTGAAAAAGCTTTAGCAAAGTGTAAGAATGTGTTTTTGGTCTTTATGGATTCGGGAAAGGCTTATGACAAGGCAGACAGGAAAGCACATTGGGATAGGAGGAATGATGTTAAGACCAGTCAAGAGTTTTTTATTGGGGGGGGGGGGGGGCAATTAAATGAAGTGGCCTTACTGTGGATGTGCTGTATCTTTCTACATTGTTTCTGACCCAGGGCAGTGGTCAAGATGGATGCAGGGATCATCAGTCATCCAGGAGCAGCCAAGAAAAGGGTGAGGGTGGGATCGTGAAGGGGAGTGGCATATTTACCTAGTTGTATTTTACGGGATGAGAGCTATGCTTGTACTGACCTGTTTTTGTATCTCTCTGCATCCAGTTTATTCTTAAAATCATGTATAGTTTTGGCACTCACTGTTTCTTCGTTTAGTTTGTTCCAGACATCAATCACTCCATGTGGGAAGCTATTCATTTTCGGGTCTCTTCCGTAACTGTCATTCTTCAGCTTCTTTTCGTGTCCTCTTGTTTCTCTCCTGTCCCATTTTAATAAGTTGTCTCTATCGAGAATTTCCATCCCTTTCATAATTCTGTAAATGGTCAACAAGTCACCTCATTCTCTTCTCTGTTCCAGTGTTGATAGATATTTCTCCAATCTTTGTATGTCCAATTTGATAGTGTAGGTGCCATTTTTGTTGCTACTCTTTGGATTCTTTCTAATTTTCTTATGTTCTTTTTTATGCTAGGTGCCCATAGTGTTACAGCATACTCTAGTTTAGGTCTCATTAGTGTAACCACTATTTTCTTTACCAATTCTTCATCCATGTAGTCGAAGGCCACTTTCATTGATCTTAAGTTAAAGTCTCTCCAAATAATTTATTGACATGTTTATCAGGTGTCAAGTCACGTGAGATGATCAATCCCAGGTCCCTTTCTGAATTGATTTTTTTGACTTCCTTGTTTCCAATTTTATATTGACTTGATATTCTATTTTTGCCTTTTCCAAATTACATTATGTTACATTTCTTAATGTTACGAGTTCATCTCACATCTCTGACCCCATTCCCATATTTTGTCTAGGTCTTCTTGTAGCAATCTGCAATCTTCTTCTGTTACTCTCTTGAGTAATTTGGCATCATCAGCAAAGAAGTTCATGTAACAATTTACTCCCTCATCCATATCATTTATATATATGGCAAACATTAAAGGAGCCAATACAGAGCCTTGTAAGACGCCACTCTTCACATCTTACCAGTTCAAATATTTGTCTCCAAGTACCACTCTCATTTTTTCTCCCAATTAAGAAATCCTTCATCCATTCCAGTAGCTTACCTTGTATTCCTCCCATTATTTTAATTTTTCTTATTAATTATTTGTCGTACTTTATCAAATGCTTTCTGCAAGTCCAAGAAGGCGTAATCTGCCCAGCCATCTCTTTCTTGTATTATCTCAATCTCGAGTGAAAGCATATTTTTTTGGGAGACAGGGTTGATGAAAGAGTATTAGGATGGTTTGGACACATGGAAAGAATGAGTCAAGAAAGATTAGTAAAAGAGATGTGGAAGGCAGAGATGGAAGAAATGAATATGAGGGGGCATCCTAGGATGAGATGGATGGATGGGGTAAAAGGGGCATTACTAAAGAGAGGAATGTCTGTGGAGGAAGGACAGAAGATAGGGGTGAATGGAGAAGGGTTGTGTATGAAGGATGCTGTGATGCATGAGGGGGAGTGGGTGGGGTATGGGGGGTGAGGAAGTATGTATGAGAAATAATTTGACGCAGCCCAAATGGATTTCTCCCCAGGGCAGTGGACAAGATGCAGGGATGACCCGTCATCCAGGATGCACCAAGATGAGAGGAAGGGAGGAGGGTGGAGGGGAGTGGAATATGTATGGGTGGGAGTGGTTTCTGTGCCTTTTTCTTTTTGGCTACCCCTGTGTAAGGGGGGAAAAAAGCCTTTGGTATATGTATGTAAAGGCATATTAAGTTTGTGGTACACAATCTTCTACTTCTAAAGCCAAATTGTTTAGGGTTTACTATTTTATTTTCTTCCAAGTGTTTGAACCATTTGTTTCTGATGACTTTTTTGCATATTTTTGCTACTGTGCTTGTAAGGGATACTGGTCTGAAGTTTGTAGGATCTTCTTTTGTTTCCTCCTTTATATATTGGTACTATGCTTGCATCTTTCCAATCTTGCGGTACCTTTCCTTGTTCGAGTGAGAAGTCTATTATCTTGTATAATTTGTCTGTCAGTTCGTCTATACACTCTTTCAATATCCAATTTGCAATTCCATCCGGTCCATGCGATTTCCTAACATCTAGGTTTTTTATTTGGTCTCTCATTTCTTTCTGTGTTACCTTTTTTTCATTTTGGGGTATCTTTCTTGTCCATCTTCCCAAAATTGTGAGCTCTCAATTGTAAAAACAGACCTGAAATGTCTGATCATAACTTCTGCCATTTCTGTGTCATCTATTTATTCTTTATCTCCTTCACACAGTTTTACTATTTCATGTTTATCCTTTAGTTTTTCATTTATATATCTGTAAGAGTTTAGGTCGATCCTTACATTTGTCTATCTTTTTTTTAATTTCTTCTTTCTTTCCCGTGTATATTCACATATTCGTTCATATTGCTATTTTTTTTTTTTTTTTTTTTCTATTTTTCCAGGCTGTGTCTCTTCTGCACCTTTTGTTATACCAACACTTTATATAAATCTTTTTGTTTCTTCTTTGGTACATATTTATCAATTCCTTCCCTATACTGTACTTTTCTTTGAATATTTTCCATTTGTCTTCCATCTTGTTTCCTCTTTGGAGAATTTATCCCAGTTTGTTTTGGAATTTTTTTCTTGGTTTTACAAAAACATTTTGTTGTACACTAATCTTCCTTCTCTATGTTAATCATTCCTACCTACACTGTTTTGTTCTTTTAATTCAAACTCTATTAGTATATGGTCACTTTTGAATTGGTGTTTTATACTCCATTTTGTTCACAATATCTGGTTCAGAAGTTAATATCAAGTCTAGTTTTGATGGTTCCTCATTGTTTCTATAAGTCATCCCTCGTTATTTGTGTTTTTTTAATCCGCAGTTTTGACTATTCGCGGATTTCAATTATAAAAAAGACTTGACTGCGCGTGCCGGGCGAGGCATCACTGCTAACTATTGTGTGTGCATGATACTTTAGAATAAAAATATTAAATTCACCAGAGGTTTTATTACACATATATTGATTCTGTTTCATTGCCTGCATATTTTAGTGGTTGAATATGATTGCATTTCTTTCACTTTGGCTCCAGATTTCAATTGAGAAAAAAAAAAAAAAAAAAAAAAGTTGACTGCGCGCACCGGGCCAGGCGTCACTGCTGACTGTTGTGTGTCAATGACTCACCCCCAACACTGCGTAGTTGTAGATATGCTGCGACAGTGTGCGGATTAACTTCTCAATAGCTCTCTCTCTCTCCTTGCACACCCACATTCTTTTTTTACTCTCACTGAAGCCCCTACACAAGACTCCTGGATGTACATCATCATCTAAGAAGAATGAAGTCAAGAATGGAAAAGTGGCAAAGAGAAGCAAGGTGATGACCCTAAAGGTAAAAATAGCTGTACTAGACAAGCTTTAGAGCGGCACAAGTTACACAGCTTGCGGACGTGAATTCAAGGTAAATGAGTCCACAATAAGATTAAGTAGTCCAAAAAGTCAATAAGAGATGCAGTGGTTGCCTGTCCTCCAGCAACTGCAAAAGTGACTCAGCATGCGAGATCTTTCGATTAACAAAATGGAAAAGGCACTGAATATTTGGATAGAAGATTTGAACAGACGACTTATTCCTGTGGACAGCCAAGCTATACGAGAAAAGGCAACCAAACTGTATGAACACTACAGCCAGAATACAGATTCCTCATTAAAAGCAAGCAAGGGATGGTTTGAAAATTTTAAGAGATATTTACTTCACAATCTAAAGCTAACGGGGGAAACTGCATCAGCTGACCATGCAGCAGCCAGAAAGTATCAAGACGAGTTTGAGAAAATGGTACAAGAGAAGGGATATCTAACAGAACAAGTATCTAATGCTGACGAGACTGGTCTGTTTTGGAAGAAGATGCCCAGCAGAACATTTCTATCTAAACATAAGAAATAAAGGAGACTGCAAAAGACCATAAGGCCTACACTAGGCAGCTCCGTATCCATCACCACCTGTCATCCCCATCCATAAAGGTGTCTAATCGTGTTTTTAAAACAACTGATAGTTTCAGCGCTTACTACATGGTTACTAAGTTTATTCCATTCATCGACCACCCTATTAGTAAACCAATTCTTGCCTATTTCCTTCTTAAATCTAAATTTGTCCAGTTTATACCCATTACTGCGAGTCCTGCCCTGTTGTTTTATTATGATGACCTTGTTTGCATCACCCTTGTTATAGCCTTTAATCCACTTGAACACTTCTATTAGATCACCCCGCACTCTGCGTCTTTCCAGAGTGTGTAAGTTTAGGTGCCTAAGCCTCTCTTCGTAAGGCAAATTTCCGAGTCCATGTATCATTTTGGTCATTCTTCTATGTACTTATTCTAGTGAATTTATGTCCATTCTGTAGGACGGAGACCAAAACTGTACCGCATAGTCAAGGATGGGTCTAACTATCGCTAGAGTTTAATAATTACCTCTGCACTTCTATTCGTTACCGTCCTAGCAATGAAGCCTAATGCTCTGTTAGCTTTATTTCTGGCACCAATACACTGCTTCCTGGTTTTAACCCCTTCCATACGGTGCCGCACACGTAGGCGTCATGGACTTAGATCTCGGTGGCAGCAGCCAATGCCAGCCTTACGACGTGTCGTAATAATACTCGCATTATAAAATATAGTCACCGCTTATATCGATCGTTCTCTCTTCACCCGTGAATTTTGATAACCATAGAAAATGCGATTACAAAAGAATTAGAAAGAATGTCATTATGGAGGGGCGACTACAATAAATATAATCAAGACGCCGATATGGCAGCCTCGTGAATACACTTGCTCCCCATGACGCCTACGTGTGCGGCACCGTATGGAAGGGGTTAAGGTCCGGACTCACCAGAACTCCCAAGTCCCTATCGCACTCAGATTTTTCTAAAAACGTGTTATCTGAGTTGTATCTATTTTCCGGGTTGTGTAGCCCTACGTTTAACACGCTACACTTAGAGATATTGAAGCAGGCTCCGGGTTTCAAGGCAGCAAAGGACCAAGTTTCTGTTCTTCTGTGTGGTAACACTGCTGGCCATATGATCAAATCTATGTTCCTGTACAAAGCTAAACATCCCCGTTGTTGCAAAGGCAAGAACATGAATATGTTACCATTATTTTATTGATCTAACAAGAAGGCTTGGATGACATAAGTACTTATGACAGACTGGTTCCACAATTGTTTTGTTCCTGATGTGGAAAAATATTTGCAACAGAAGGGGGCTGGAGTTCAAAGTGCTGCTGGTTGAAAATCATCCTGGATATTCCGAGTCCCTGAAGTTTCCCCATCCCTAAACATCCAGGTTGAATTTCTTCCTCCAAACTTCAGCCTATAGATCAGTTTAATTGCAGTGTTTAAGGCGAAGTATGTGAAAAGAAAGTTCATGATGATGATGAAAGCCATAGATGAAGGCGAAGATCTCCAGTTGTGGTGGGAGAGCTATAACCTAGCACATTGCTTAAAGATTATAAAGGAAAACCTCGACAAACTGAGTGAAAGATGTGTGAATTCATCATGGAGGAAGCTTTGGCCATCAGCTGTGAATGATTTCGCTGAATTTCTGAGTGCGGATGCAAACATCTTTAAGATTAAATTCATGGCAAGACATGTCAGGGGAGAAGGTTTTGAGAACATGTGGGAAGAAGAAATTTGTGAAGAGTTACTGGGAGAAAGAGAATTATTGACTAATGAAGAGATAGAAGATTGAATGAAGTGGAAGAGGATCAGGCAGAGGAGGAAACTTCATTACCACAAACATGGACTTTGGAATAATTGGGAGAAACTCAGAGGGCCTGGAAACATCTTGAATTGCTGATTTCCCAATATAATCCCTCTCTAGAGATCAATCATCGCCAAAAACAAAATTGAAGACTGCATATCTCCTTATATGGAGATTCTGAGGGAGATGAAAAAAATGTTCACAGCTCATCCCCATGTTTTTAAAGGAGCCTGCAGTACAGTCTGCTGAGCCAGTGCCACAACCTTCAACATCTGGATCCTCAGTGTCATCAGAAGCAGCAGCAGACACCTTGAGGACGTCTTCAATTGATAATGACTTAGAAGTGGTAAAAGGTGTGTAGTCATTCTTTTATGGTGTTATTGATTTTCCTTATTGATGCTATTTTCATTAAGTTTGTTACATGGTATGTTTAATTAAACATTTAAATGTTCATTATACAAGGAAGAATTTATTTAAAACTTTAAAATGTTTTTACTAAGAATGTTGTACGGATTTTGCAGAGTTGTCTACGGGTGTGTGAACGGAGAAGCAGCCGCCAGCCAGAAGTGGCCTACACAGCCGTGCGCAGAGAAGCTAGAGGACGAGAAGTTGAGAACAACAGCAGTGGTGAAGTAGTCAGCTCCAGTGATGCAATTATTTATTGGTTAATAAATGTATTGTTATTGATATTTGTCTGAAGTATTTCCTTTTATGCCATGCATTAAAAGTTGGATTTTAGCAATGAAGGAGGGTAAGAAATACGAGATATTAAGTCGGTGAGTGAATGCCCCTAGTATGGGCCATATTGTATTATTCTTAGTTTATTAAGTGTTATTAAATTATACTTGTTAACTGGTGATATATGAGAAGTGAATTTATTATAAGTGGAAGAGATTTAAAGCATGTTTCAACCGTTAGTAGAGAAGTATGGCTAGAATGAAGCACGAGTGAGAGTTTTGGCTGCGATATTCCGTAGATTTTCAATGGTTTTCTCAAAAAGAGTATTCGCAGTTTTAGCCATTTGCGGGGGTTTTGAGAGCATATCCCCCGCAAATAACGAGGGATGACTGTATCTAGTATTTTCCTTAACCCATTGTGCTAAGGTATATTTGATGGTCATACCCAGTAGAATATTGCTCCAAAGTTCTTTTTCCCCTTTTACCATCATTTCTTCCCAGATATCCATTGCATTAAAATCGCCCATGATTACTATGTTACCACCCTCTTCCAGTAACCCGTTTAACACATTCATTACATCTTCCAATAATTTAGAATGATCGCTATCCGACCAAGCCAGTGTTTTTGGTGGTATATACACTACTACAAATTTTCTGCTTTTCATCTTTTTGTTTACAATTTTGATCATAATTGCCTTTGCCTTCATTAATCTTTGTCACATTTAGACCCTTTTTGGTCAATATCATGACACCACCTCCCTGCATGTGTTCTATTTTTCACCTTGTCCCACAATACTTGTTGATAGAGGTTCTTTCCATTTTGTCTACAATTCCCATAATGTCAGGTTCTTATATTTCTAGATAGTCATTTAGTTAATTAATTATGAGATCATGCCATCAATATTTGTGTATCCCACTTTTAGTTTCATATTTTCTTTTCTTCTTTTTTGGTTTAGTTTCCATTTTTTTTATGTACCATTTTCAGTCTCAAGTCCAGCACTCTCCAATTTTTTTTTTTTTTTTTCTGTTCTATCATTGGCTTCAATTCTGAGAGCTTTCTTTTTTTCATCACTCATTTCCTTTTTTATCCATATGTTTGAATTTCTCGCCGTTTGCCAATTTAACCTCTTTAGATAATACCTCCTTGGCTATCATTTGAGTTATTTTTATTTTCAGAGGTCTATGTTGTTTTTCTTTTGAATATTTGCCTATTCTGTGGATCTCGTCAATTTCCTCATCAAAAGTTTGCCCTTCATCCTGTCTTTCAAAATTTCCTTAGCTATTTCATTGTCCTCCTTTTCTCTCTGGTATTTATACATATGTTTTTCCTGGATACCATGGACCACAATGCACTTGCCTTTGTCTACTGTACCTCTCACCCAATTTTCCTTTTCTTTAATTAATTTCATAACTATTTCTTTTGTATTTTCCTCCATCTGCTTTTATACTATTTCTCTAAAGGATATTTATTGATTTTCCTGTTCTTTTTTCCACTGATTTCTTATTTCAATGAGGTCTTCTTGTAATTGCTCTTTGACCTTTTTCAGCTCTTCATTTTTATTTTTGTCCTCATTTTTCATTCTTTCATTTTCTCATATGAGGATTTCAATTTCGCTCTTTGGGTCACTTAATTCTTTAATCATTTGCTCACTCTTATGCAAAGTAATCAATTCCCCAAGTACAGCTCGATAGTCCAATTTAAATCTATGATTTCTTCCATAAGTAGTTTACTTCACAATTTCTTAATGGATTACTATAACTTCTTCATCTAAGCTTTGACCTATTTCACCTGGGGATGTGGATGAGAGTGGATTATGCCTTTGATTGGCCCATGTAAGAAAAAAAAAATGGTATATGTATGTAGTAGAGCCCGTGTTAGAATTAGAAATGGAGTGGTTTGAGGTAAAGGTAGAGCCAGGGATGTCATGTTGCCATTGCTGTTCAATGTGCACATGTTATGAGTGGAGTTCCTCAGGATTCCATTCTTGGGCAACTTCTATTCATAGAATATATAATATAGACCACGGACTAAAATCTATTGTCTCCAGATTTTCTGACGATACAAAACTGTGTGGAATGGCAAATGATCACTTAAATCAATTAGATATTCAAGAAGATTTTGATAAATTACAGCAATGGTCTCAAAAGTGGCTAATGAAATTTAACACAAGTAAATGCAAGATTATGCACATAGGTAAAAATAAGTACAATTACAAGATATTTGGAAATTCATTAACAAAAGTGGATAGTGAAAAGAATTAAGGGAGAGACTGAAGGATGTGGTTAGTTTTAGATACTTGGGTGCAAATGTGGCAGGAAAGGGAGGAGTGGAGGTGGAGGTAGAATGTAGATTGAGAGAAGCGAGTAAATGCCTTGGTGAATTAAAAAGTGTAATGAGAAATAGATATTTGGGAATGGATGCTAAGAGGAGATTGTATGAAGGAGTGATTGTGGTAACAGCACTGTAAGGGGCAGAAACATGGAATATAAGAGAGGAGTTTGAATGTGTTTGAGATGAAGTATCTGAGAAGTATGATGGGGGTTACTAGGGTGGATAGAGTGAGAAATGTGGAGTTGAGGAGAACAGGGATGGAAAGGGAATTGGGAGATAGGGTTGATGAAAGAGTATTTGGATGGTTTGGACCCATGGAAAGAACGAGTGAAGAAAGACTAGTAAAAGAGGTGTGGAAGGCAGAAGTGGAAGGAGTGAACATGAGGGGGCGACCTAGGACGAGATGGATAGATGGGGTAAAAGGGGAAGAGGGGAAGAGGGGAATGTCTGTTGAGGAAGGATGGGAGAGGACAGAAGACATGGGTGAGTGGAGAATGGTTGTATATGGATGATGTGATGCATGAGGTGGAGTGGGTGAGGGAGTATGTGTGTGACAAAATTTGATGCAGCCCAAAGGGATTTCTCCCTGTCTTCTCCTTTTCAACATGAGGGGACAGAAAGGGGGGGGGGGGGGTCACTGATTAAATGAAGCGGCCTTGCTGTGTCTTGCGACACTGCTTCTGACCCAGGGCAGTGGACAAGATGCAGGAATGACCTGTCATCTAGAAGGTGCCAAGATAAGAGGGAGGGAAGAGGGTGGAGGGGAGTGGAATGTGATAGGGATGGAATGGGTGGGAATGGTTTTTATGCTTTTGTTTTTTGGCTACCTCCCTTGTAAGTTGTAAAAAAGCCTTTGGTATATGTATGAAAAGAATCTCTGCATAATCTTCAGTAATGATCTCAAATCATCTAAGCAGTGTATTTCAGCCTCTGAGAAAGTAAATAAGATTCTTGGACTGATTGTGCGATCTTTTGACTTCAAAAGTTCATCTCTCATTAACATACATATACATACATACATATACCAAGGCTTTTTCCCCCTTCCAAGGGAGGTAGCCAAAAAGGGAAAGGCATAAAAACACTCCCACCCATTTCATCCCTAAATACACTCCACACCCCTCCCACCCTTCCTCTCATCTGAGCACCTCCTGGATGACGGGTCATCCCTGCACCCTGCCCACCGCCCTGGGTCAGAAGCAGTGTCGCAAGACACAGTACATCCACAGCAAGGCCGCTTCATTTAATCGGCGACCCCCCCTCTCCGTCCCCCTTTGCATATAAGGAGAGGACGGGGAGAAATCCCTTCGGGCTGCGTCAAAATTTACTCACACATACTACCCCACCCCCCCGCCCATTCCTCCTCATGCAGTCACAACATCATCCATATACAACCATTCTCCACTCACCTCTGTCTTCCGTCCTCTCCCTTCCTTCCTCAACAGACATTCCCCTCTTCCCCAAAGCCCCCTTCACCCCATCCATCCACCTCATCCTAGGACGTCCCCTCATGTTCACTCCCTCCACATCTGCCTTCCATACCTCTTTTACTAGTCTTTCTTCACTCATTCTTTCCATGTGTCCAAACCATCCTAATATTCTTTCATCAACCCTATCTCCCAAATCCTTTTTCACCCCTGTTCTCCTCCTCATTTCTCACTCTATCTAGCCTAGTAACCCCCACCATACTTCTCAGACACCTCATCTCAAACACATTCAAACTCCTTCTCTCTTCTTCTCTTATGTTCCACGTTTCTGCCCCATACAGTGCTGTTGGCACAATCACTCCTTCATACAGTCTCCTCTTCGCATCCATTCCCAAATGTCTATTTCTCATTACACTCTTTAAACCACCAAGGCATTTACTCGCTTCTCTCAATCTACATTCTACCTCCACCTTCACTCCACCTTTTCCTGCTACACTTGCACCCAAGTATCTAAAACTATCCACTTCCTCCAGTCGCTCTCCCTTAATGTTCACTTCCAGTCTACTGCCACTTTCACCCCTTGTACATCTCATCACCTTACTTTTACCCACATTTATCTTTAGCTTTCTTCTATCACATACTCTCCCAAACTCTGCCACCAGCTTCCTCAATCCCTCCTCTGACCCTGCCACAAGCGCAGTGTCGTCCGCAAACAACAGCTGGCTCACCTCCCACTTTTCTCCATTTTCTTTAACCATCTCCAATCCCTGACTCACTACCCTAGCATTCACCTCTCGCACCACCCCATCTCTCATTAACAAGCTATATAAATGGTTTGTCCATATTTGCAATATGCTGTTTCCATATGGTCACCGAATCTCATTTAAAGACGTTGACAGTTTGGAAAAAGTACAATGGTGAGCCACAAAACCGATTCCAAATATAAAAAATAAATCTTACAAAAGTCAACTAAAACATATGAATCTGTTTTCCCTAAATAAGCATAGACTCAGAGGTGACTTGATACAGGTGTCAAGATTCTAAAGATAATTGACATCAAAAGTGACCAAATTTTTACATTGAATGAGATTCAGACAAGAAAAGTTTGAAACTGTCAGTAAATAAATTTAATTTGGAAGTGGTAGAAACAACTCCAACCATGTAGTTAATGAATGAAATAAACTTTCTGTAGAGGCAGTGCAATGTAGTTCAGTTCGAAGCTTTAGGTTTCGTTTAGATAAACCCCTAAGCAAGATGTTGTAATGGCTACCATTTACTTTATATTATTTTATTTGCTTATTGTCCCTTTAGTATTTGCTTTTCATTTATTAATAGTTATGTCAATTTGTCATTATTTACTATTTACCTGTTTGTTTTGTATTTAACTATACCTATGCATTTATTATTTTTATATATTCTTAATCATTATAATTTTTTTGCATCCAACCTAATTCAGGCATGATAGTGGAAAAAACATTGGCTGGGGGTCAGGGGGCCACGGGCCTAGGCCGAGTCCCTGGGCTGAATCGCTAGTAAACAAATGCATACAAGCTTTTCCATTGATGTTGTTATCGATATAACTTGGCGAAAATAAAATCTACCCCAGTCAACACCTTGCTATACATACATGTGCACACCAAACCACGCAATGTTACACAAAATGAATCACTTGCAGGCCAGCACAAAATAAACCACTTACACACAGGTACAGCCGACATATGAATTGGCTAAAACTTCACACAAACCAAAAATTATTTGACCACAACAAAATATATATTTTTTTAAACAGATCGTTTATTACAATCAGGAATTAATGACAAAAAATAGAGATCATTGTCAGGAAAAAAAAAAAAAAAAAATAAATAAATAAATAAATGAAAAAAAAAAAATAAATAAATAAAATCAAATAAAATCAAATTCCTATTTCAATCGGAAGAATATCATGCCTGTTATTTATGGACCAAAAGATCTCCTGTCGGCATGCTCCTCCTTTGTAATCCTTTGTGTACATGGATGGGTGCAAGGAGGCTGGGAATTGGAGATAAAAAAAAAAAAAATTGAGAAAAATGGGATATAAGCCTGATGTTGTTTGCTGATGATATTGCACTTGTGACAGGATCAGAAGATTGTGGTAGTTGGTGACGGAGTTTGGGAAGGTGTGCTAAAGGAAGAAGTTGAAGGTAAATGTGGGTAAACAAGTGACGAGATGTAGAAATAAGGAACATGAGAGGAAAAGTCTAAACGTGTTTGAGTTTAGGGGTTACTAGGCTGGATAGAGTGAGAAATGAGGAGGTGAGGAGAGTAGGGGGTGAAAAGGGAATTGGGAGACAGAGTTGATGAAAGAGTATTGGAATGGTTTGGACACATGGAAAGAATGAAGAGAGTAGTAAGTGTGGAAGGCAGAGGTGGGTGGAGTGAACAGGAGGGGTGACTGAAGGAGAGATGGATGGGTGGAGTAAAAGGGGTTTTGAGAAAGATAGGGTTGAATGGTGAATAGTTGTATATGGATGATGCTGTGAGGCATGGGAGTGGGTGGATGAGAGAGGGTTTGGGAGTGGTAATGTGTGAATATTTTGACGCAGCCTGAAGGAATTTCTCCCTGTCTTCTCTATTTCTGCACAAGGGAATAGAAAGAAGGGGGGGAGGGGGCATGATTAAATGAAACAGCCTTGTCTCGGATATCCTGTGTTTTGCTGCATTGCTTCTTCCCCAGGGCAATGGGTGAGATGCCGGGATGACCAGTCATCCAGGAGGACCCAAGAAAACAGGAAGGGGTAGTGGATGGGAGTGGAATTATGCCTTTTGACTTTGGCTACCTCCCTTGCCTAAGGTAAAAAGCCCTTTGTATATGTATGCATGAAATAAGAGAGATCTGGAGTCCTTACATTGCTTATTTATTTCACTTATTATATAAATGATTTTAACAACTACATGACATTTAATCTTAATGCTACACTAAACCTAACATTACTACTTGAACAGCAACATACGCAAACACAGAGGTAAGATAGATTTTCTTGTTTCTCATCTCAATAATTTGTTTCCATTATAAAGGTTGTGTATCAAGCATTTCCTTTACACATTCCAAATGCTTGAAAAACAATGTTAGAATATTAAAGAAAAAAAAAAAAATCAAAGAAAAACACTTGCAAGACATCCTGTCAATTTTTTTTCATAAACTAGACCAACTAAGGCAGAAAAGTGGAAGGTAGGCAAGAAGCAAAATGAAAACTGAGGAAGTGGAGGAATGAGGATCAGAAGGAAAAGAGGAAGAGAAAAATTATAATTATTTTTTTTATATATATATATATATATATATATATATATATATATATATATATAAAATAAACAAAATACATGACAATAATGAAGTGCTTTAAGCTTCAATGGTCTATAAAAGAAGCATACACAGTCTTGAGAACTCTTGAATAATTCTAATATGATGTGTTCCCCTTAGGTTGTGACGATACAGATCTAACGTTTAAGGCTGCCCGTCTCTTCCTGCTGCCATGTTTATCTTCTGTATCTGTAAAAATAAATCCATTTGTACAATATCCTTACGATACATTAATGACAAAGTGAAAAGTGAATGTAAAAATTAATTAATGTAAATTTATACATGGTAACTACATACATACAGATGTATTAACAGACAAATGTGGAGGGGTTCTGATAGTAATAAAACTGCAATTTAGCTTTTGTTTTCCCACAGCACCTAGAATACATAGCTTCCGAGAACTTCTATTAACTAACGTAGGTAAGGGAAAAATCATCACAATGCCTTTAACTATGCAATAAATCAGGGAGGAAGGTTTGGCATGATCATCTTTATGACATGTAACTTTCACACATTTTCACTTGCTCATTCTGTGTTCTAATGGTATCTCGTCTTATTCACCTTAGTTTCCCATGCTTTCATTCCTGACACCACCAAGTCATGCATCCTGAAGATTCCTAACATGGCCACAATCTCATGCTGGGCCAAAATCCTTCAATCCCATCCATACCTATTACTTCAGAAGTATTATGGGGGTCTACTATTACACTCTTCTTATTCACCCAGGTTTCCCATGCTTTTATTCCTGGCACTACAAAGTCATGCACCCTGAAGATAACTAACAGTTATAATCTCATACTGGCTCCATACTTCATCTTGTTCCACCTAATTTCCTGACACTCCTGAGTCATGCATCCTGATGATACCTAACATAGCCACAATCTCATGCTGGCCCCAAAACTCTCAATCCCAGCTACACCCATCACTTCACAAGTATCATAGGGACGTACTGCCAAACTTGAGACAATACAAATAATTAAATTTGTCAAAATTTCTGTTTATGACAACAAATAGATCTGCCCAATTACTTTCTGTAGGGAGGAGTTTGTGTTGTTAAACCAAAATCAATCATACCGTATATTTCCGTGTATAAGACGACCTTTGTATAAGATGAGGTACAAAATTAGAGCAAAATTTTATGAATTTATCTCATATTGGTAGTATAAGACGACTGCTAAATTACAAAAGCATCAGTGTATCAAACCTACCGTACAAAAAGAATCGTTTTGATTACGTTTATAAGCTGTTTTTTCCGCTTTTTCTTTTCTCTCTCATTACTTAACTGTATCCTTATACCAGATAAATTACTTCTGTATCCTTATAAATTCAAAATAAATGAAATAACAAAGCAAATCATGTATCATGATTTTCTGAGAACACACGTCAACTAACAAAAATTATTTGTTTAAAGTTTTAAATGTAATGTAATTTGATTGAAAATAAAGGTTTTAGGAATACGTTTGATGTGTAATACTGATGATGATTAGAAATTAAGTTTTATAATTTTATAATTTTTAAATTTTCTGTTTTAAATGCAACTACTGTAATATATTTTTTTATTGATATACGTTTTATGTACTGTAATCCAAAATTGTTATTTTCAGTCTTAAAAGTTACTGAAAAGTTAGTGAAAGAAAAAGGTTGCTATGAATGCAACCAGTGCTCAATGTTTACATTGATTTTCAGCTGTGTTAAATGTGTTTACATAGAGTAGTTAACCCCTTCCATACGGGGCCGCACACGTAGGCGTCATGGGGAGCGAGTGTATTCGCGAGGCTGCCATATCGGCGTCTTGATTATATTTATTGTAGTCGCCCCTCCATAATGACATTCTTTCTAATTCTTTTGTAATCGCATTTTCTATGGTTATCAAAATTCACGGGTGAAGAGAGAACGATCGATATAAGCGGTGACTATATTTTATGATGCGAGTATTATTACGACACGTCGTACGGCTGGCATTGGCTGCTGCCACCGAGATCCAAGTCCATGACGCCTACGTGTGCGGCACCGTATGGAAGGGGTTGAAAGTACCATAATTTCATTAACCCCTTCCATACGGTGCAGCATACGTAGGCGGCATGAGGAGCAAGTGGATACGCGAGGCTGCCATATCGGCATCTTCATTATATTTATTGTAGTTGCCCATGCATAATGACATACTCTCTAAACTGTCTTCATCACATTTTCTATGGTTATCAAAATTCACGGGTGAAAGAGAGAACGATCGATATGAGCGGTGACTATATTTCATGATGCGAGTATTATTACTACACATCGTACGTCTGGCAGCTAATGCTGCCCGCGAGATTTTGGCCCGTACTGAAGAGGTTAATATAGAATTATTCCTCGAATTTACTAACAATTGCCATTTACTATAAAGATATGCCAATAATATATAAGGTAAATATGGTTTAATTACCTTTATTACCAGTTCTTATCATAATGTGAATCATTTCCTGTGTATCGGTGGTTATCGGCAGGCTAGCCTACCAAGTCATCTCATGTAGAATTCAAGGTCTGATTTTTATAATGGTAGTATAAGACGACCTCCAATTTTAAGGGGTGAATTTTTGGATTATCTTATACGTGGAAATATACGGTATATATATATATATATATTCCCCATTACAAGGAAAGTAGCAAGAGTCAAAGGCATAATCCACTCCCACCCATTTCATCACCACATACTCATTCACCATCCTTCCCTCCCTGCATCTCACCCACTGCCCTGGGTCAGAAGCAATGTAGGACATAGCAAGGCCACTTCATTTAAAAAGTGAGCCCCCCTCTTAGTCCCCTCATGCAGACAAAGAGAAGACAGGTAGAAATCCCTTTGTGCCATGTCAAAATATCCTTCACACATACTCCCTCAACCCCCTGGTGCAACCACTGCCGCACAGAAAATGCCAACCTCCTCCACTACCTGAGCGGTTCCCCCACCATCTCTTTCCTCAGACGGGGACCATTGGCACCCCCTGAAGGTCTTGTGAGCCGCCTCCAGAGCCCCTATGATCTCTGTCAGCTACTAGAGCGTCCACCACTGCTCTAACAGCTGTACCCTCTTTTCCACTGCCCCCTATGCTCCTCTGAATAGCTACACCATCCCATTTCCTCTCTACAAGGCGTGTCTTCCATAAACACCACTGCATGGGCTAATAGACCGTGGGAGGGAAATTTCACCCCCCCCCCCACAAAAAAATCACAGTATCATCTATACAACCACTCTTCACTCACCCTATCTTCTCTCGTCTCCCTTCCTCAACAGACATTCCCCTTTCCCAATGCCTCTTTCAGCCCATTCATCCATCTCGTCCTTGGTCGTCCCCTCATGTTCACTCCCTCCACTTCTGCCTTCCACATCTTTTGATTAATCCTTCTCACATTCTTTCCATGCGACCAAACCATCACAATACTTTCAACTCTATTCCCAACTACCTTTCCACCCTTGTTCTCCTCATTTCTTACTCTATCCAGCCTAGTAACCCCTACCATACTTCTCAGGAATTATATCTCAAACACACAAGTTAGAGGTCCCATGTTTCTGCCCCATACAGTGCTGTTCACACAATCTCCTCTAAGCATTCATTCCCCAATATCTACCTCCACTCCTCCCTTTCCTGCCACATTTGCATTCAAGTATCTAAAGCTATCCACTTCCTCCAGCATCTCCCTTAATACTCTCTTCCAATTTACTACCATCCTCTCCCTTTGTACATTTATCATGTTACTTTTACCCACATAAATCTTTCAACTTAGGCATGCTTTCCCTAAATCTGTTGCTAACTTCTTAAATCCTTCCTCTGATCCTGCTACAAGCAGTGTCATCAGCAAACAACAACTGGTTTATCTCCCATTTTCTCTAACCATCTCAAATCCCCGGCCCATTACCATTGCATTTACCTCTTGTATCACCCCATCCGTGTATAAATTGAACAGCTAAAGTGACATAACACATCCCAGGCGAAGTCCCACCTTTACCTCAAACCATTCACTCTCTCCATTTCTAATTCTATCAAGCTTGACTATTGTAAAAACTCTTGATGGCTCTTACAGCTTTCCTCCTATCCCATATATCTGTAATATCTCCCACAGTGTCTACCTGTCTACCCTGTCAGCCTTTTCCAAATCCATGGACCCAAAACACATCATTACCTTTTCCTAAAGCTTTCTCGCATATCTGCATTACCACAAAAATCTGATCCACACAACCCCTACCTATCCTAAACTCACTGTTCCTCCCCAATTACTCCCTGTTCCTTTCCTAATCCCTGTCTGGGGTATTGGCTGCATGTTAATGTGGGGTTCAAAGGTGTTCAGTAGCATGCAGCTGATACTTTGAGGTGGGGTGCCCCTATGGACCAGAGCCACATACAGACGCTCCTCAACTTACGTTTTAGTTACGTTCCGAACGGAAGTTGAAAATGAACGTAAGTTGTTACTGTACTATACATCGGTAAATTCTATTACCGTATCTTATAAAACACCCCTAAATCATTAATTAAACACATAACATTGTAAAATAATAACATTAATTTCAAATAGATTAAATTCAAGCAACATAAATTGAGATGGTGGAGGAGGAGGCAAGGCATTTTCAGTTTGTCGTCTGTGCAATGTAAACAATGGACGTAGCGTCGTGCGCAAGTATTGCTTGAACTACGGAGAGCGCGGTAAACTAAAAAATTCACAAAAAAAAAAATAATAATAATTTTTTTTTTTACCGTCAGTTCAAATGTAAAACTGAAAAAACGTAAAACGAATGAACGTAAGTAGAGGAGCGTCTGTATAATTTTTTCTGTGATAGAGGAATTTTGTATTCATAGAGAAATGATGATAATTTATCATACAGCAATTGTCCCTCCATTATGCTGTCCCCCACTCTTAATACTGTCCTGTACCACTTCTCTGAATGTTCATTTCCTTTTTCACCGAACCCTGTGATTGGGGAGAAAAATATTGCAACCAAGTATTCCCACTCGAGTCATAAAAGGCGACAAAAACAGAATGGGGATAGGACTAGGCATCCTCCTCTCTGCAGCCCCAAAGGGAACATTCTTGTAAAAAATAATACAATAAAAAATATAACAATACACAAAATAAAAACAAGGAATAAGTAATTACCTATCATATGAAGAGCTTGATGAACTCTTGTCATCATGACACCCACGACTACTATCTTGCTGAGAGTAGCCGCCACTTGAGCTGGAAAGTAAATTAATTATATATATATATGTATATATATATATATATATATATATATATATATATATATATATATAAAAAAAAAAAAAAAAAAAAAAAAAAAAATTCATCATAACTTATTATTTGTCCTTCCTCTGTCAAACATATTCAAATATAATAATACTACCGTTCATCTCTGTAGTTTCGCCCATAGGATGAGGAAGAGCTGTAGGGTGATGATCGGTCATCTTCTTTCCATGATCGGCTTTCTCCATCCTTCCAGGACCTGTTGCCACCATTGTCTTTCCATGACCTGCTCGCTCCTCCCCCACTTCTGTCTTTCCAATCTCTGTTGTATTCTGGGGAAGGGCTACGCCTACTATATGGTGAGCGGCTGCGCCGGCTTGAGTACTGACGATCACTATAGTCTGACTTGGAGTCATAATGACTTGATCTTGAACTAGAAGAATGGTTACGACCACCATAGCCTCTATCTCTGCGTAGGAATGCATTTTTACCATTACTTCCCTAACTTTCATCCCAGTTTATTCACTGATCATTTTGCATGAGAACAAAAGAATGAGAACAATAATTATTAAAAAATAAATAAATAAAATAATGATAAAATAATAATAAAAAAAAAAAAAAAAACAATAAAAAAAAAAAAAAAAAGGACATTCATGCTCATGAGTACCTCTCAGGGGATCTGTTGTAGCTCCTTGGGCGGTCATCCCTCCTTCTGTCCCTATCATCATAGTTACGCCTCATTGCCTGCAATGTTGCATAAATACTACAACATTCTTTCCCACCCAAATGTTAATGTTAAACACCTTGGTCCACACTTGACTTTCCATGCGTATGCTGTCAAGTCTTACAACACTTCAAATACATAATTCCTACAGAGTACAGAAAACCAGAAAAAAAAATAATAATAAAAAATAAATAAAAATAAATAAATCACTTACTAATCTTCTTTCATTCCTTTCTTTCTGGTATTCATCCTCCCTGATTTGGTCCATCTTATCCTTCCAATTCATGTAGTCCCTGTATGTATCAAGCTCTTCATGCTTCTTCCCTTCAACACAAGTTGAACCCCATTTCATGAAACCTAGTTTTCCTGCAGAGCAAGTAAATATGTCATTACATCAACACTATCCTCTCTGTATTAATTCTTGATGGAGCCAAAATTCTGACCATCTGTAATCTTGACCTGCTTTTCTTCTAAAACCTTTTCCAACCTGTAAGTGTATTTATCGCATGTGAAATCTGCTTCCAATCAGATAAGAGGCAAGCACTTCAAATGGCACTAGGAAACATGTTAATCATTTTACAAACTAACACGAAAAAACACATAGATTTTGCTCTTAATGCCAAATAAGATGGTTTAGTTGTGGGTCACCAACAAATGGTGCAACTGGAAACCTTACAAAATATGAACCACCCTTCAGCTTCACAAGATCAGTGGATGTAGATGAAAAAGCCAAGTCATGTCTGAATATGATTTGGGTATACTCTGCAGTTACTATGTCAAATCAGTACCAGAAGCTTTCAGATTTAAATTCTTGGAGTCACTCGAGTATATAGGGTATTATAATTACATCTAATTAGCAATCCTTACAAATCTTATACAAGAAGGTAATTGTTCTTTTATACTGGCTGTATGACTTTCCAGTAGGAAATGGGTAACCGATTTCAAACCTCTATAAACCACCAGGCTATTTAATTCAAGTATCTCTCTCCTTCAGTATAAGCTGCAGTAAATAGGAACATTTTGAGTTTAACAGCATACCATGCGTTTGAATTTGCCAGAATGTGGTACATTGGATTGCCAATATATTCATAGGGTCCTGTACTTATCTCCAGTCATTAAACTTTGACTTCAAATCATTTCTGTTTTTAGCCTGGTGTTTTACCTAATTGTATTATTGAAGAAATGAGCGTGCGTGTGCATGTGTATACACACATATACAAGGTGACTTGTTGACCATCTACAGAATTACGAGAGGTATAGAAGTCCTTGATAGAGGAGACTTACTAAATTGTGATATAAGAAACACAAGAGGGCATGGAAGCTCAAAAAGGATAGTTATAGAAAAGACCTGAAAACAAACAGCATTCCCCATAGAGTGGTGGATGTATAGAACATACTAGATGAAACAATAGTGTAAGCAAAAACAATACATGAAATTAAGATCAAATTAGACATGGCAAGATACAGATGGGATACCACAAGCCCCTTCCTGTAAGGTACAACTAAGTAAACACACACACACACATACACATAAATTTGAAACTATGTGGAGTTTAAGACACTTCAAAATGTTAAAGGATACTAAATCTTCATTAAACAAGATGCTGATGGAAGTAATGCAATACTCATGGGTGACTAATTGCAAAGGAATATGTTGGGAAGAGATGACAATGAAAGGTGGAGATGATCATTGGGGAAATGTATTACTCAACATGACCATGGAACATACAATGAGACAATGGGTAAAGGAAAGCACTAGATTTAGAAATAATGAAGAACAATCAAAACTAGATTTAATATTTATGTCAGAACCTGAAATAGGAGCCAAAATGATTACAAGACACCAATTGTGAAGTGACCATATAATACGAGTTAGAATTAAAGGAAGAAATATATAAAGAGAAATGAAAAACACAGAAAGGGCAGACTATATGGCAAAACAGACTGAGAAACTTAAAAAAAAGTGAAAGATGGAAGAGATGGAGAACAGAGAAAAGACAGGAAACCAAAGAAACAAATATGTAAAAATATGTAGGGAAGAAAAAAGTAACTGAGAAAGACATAATTAATAAATGTAAATATCAGCCAAAACTATTCAATACGTAAATGGGAAACCGAGAAACAAGCACGAAATAGTGAAACTATGCCAAGGGAACAATTAATACACAGAAGATACCGAAATGGCATAAGTTATGCGCAAACATTTTAAATCGGTTTTCACTAGAGAAAAAATACAACAGGTTGAAGGTAGATAAGTGAAATCCTCCCATGAAGGAAATAATGGATCATATAACAAACCTCGATTTTAAACTGGATAATAGCAAACTGGATATTAAAAGAATGTAAAGAACTAGTAAACAAAATATACAACAAAATATGTTGCTCGCCCAAAGAAGAAAACATGCTGATATTGTACCAATTTATAAATGAGAAAATAAAGACCCAACAAATTACAGACCAGTTTCCCTTACAAGCACAGTAGCTAAAATCTGAGAAGTTATAAAAAGCAGATGGATAAAACATCTGGAGAATAATAGATTGAATCAGACAATCGGATACAGGAAGATCATGCACCACATATTTGATCTGCATTTACTCAAGATTATTAGATATAATACAGGAAAGGGAGGGATGGGCTGATTGCTCTTTCCTAGATCTATAAAATGCTTTTAATAAAGTCCCTCACAAGATACTATTAAGCTGGAAACCATAGGAGGATACAAGGCAAACTACTTCTACTTGGGAAGAGGTAATTAGTGGAGTCCCACAAGGATCAGTGCTGATTCCAATGTTTGCCATTTATGTGAATGACATGGATGAGGAAGTGGAATGTTACATGAGCTTCTTTGCAGATGATGGAAAATTGTAAAAAAAAAAAAAAAAAAAAGCAAGTACTGAAACAGACTGTGAATGGAGTCGGAAGTGGGAAGTGGAATTCAACACTAAAAAATGTAGCATAATGGAGCTGGGGGGGGGGGGACCAGGAAGATATAAAATTAGTGGAAAAGAAGTAAAGAAAGAGGGATCTGAAAAATACCTGAAAATGATCATCATAAAATATACTGTATGTCCCTTGACAGATAAACAAAATTGTTGGTGAATCTATAACTAAGAGTGATAAAAGTAGATTTTATCTACTTGGATGAAGAAATGGTAAAGAAAATACTAGTCACAATGATAGGACCTAAACTGGAGTATGTAGCGACACTGGTCACCCAGTGAAAAGAAGATTGAGAGAATCCAGGGAGCAGCTATGAGGATGGTCCCAGAACTATCAAACTCTCATAAGAAGATTGTTAAAATTTGAGTTGCCGACTCTGGAACAGAGGAGAGAGGCGACTTGTTGACCAGCTACAGAATTATGAAAGACATGGAAGTCCTTGACAGAGAAGACTTACTAAAGTGGGATAAGAGAAACATGAGGATATGAAAAAGAAGCTTAAAAAGGACAATTATAGAAGTGGCCAGAAAAAGAATGACTTTTCCCCACAGAGTGGTAGATGTATGGAACACATTGGATAAAATAACAGTGTGCAAAAACAATACAAGAATTTAAGAGCAAACTGCATATGGAGAGATACAAAGATGGGACACCACGAGCTTAGCTCCCCCTTCCTGTAAGATACAACTAGGTAAATACACACACAAGTGGAAGGGTGGCGAGATAAACACAGGAAACTGTTGGGTATTTATTCGGACATTTTGCCCTAACCAGGACTTCTTCAGAGTACAGTAGAAGCCCGATTTAATGAACTAATTCAGCCAAGGTCCAGTCCGCTAAATTGAATTTTCCGTTAAATTGAGCGAGTGAGTGTTGGTGTAACAGTGTTGCCAGAGCGGATTATACAAATGATACGTACCTAAAAATTCCCTAGTGTACACACACACACACATACAGTATATATATTATTGCAAGTGAATTATAGGCAGCACAATCGTGAATTGCAAACGAACAGCAACGTGCAGTAATTTGTTGCAACATGTGTGTGTGTGTGTGTGTGTGTGTGTGTGTGTGTGTGGTGTAACAATGATATGAGCTGTCTGTGAATTTCGCGGAATATTAGTCATAGCTTCGTGTTTGGTTCGATGTACATAATTCTAGCGATTAATAGGACTGGGCAGTTGGTTTTTGGATAGTGAGTGTTATTGTTGTGTTGTTGCAGAAAACGTGGTTCGTTGTTATAGAAGTGTTTTTCGTGGTGATTACTCTCGTGTACTGATTTTGAATTTTCCCATCAACTTACCGTTTCATTATTTTGTTTTCCTATTATACCGTCTATTTCTACTTGAATATATTTCTGCTACAATTATACTTTATACATATACTGAATTATATATTATTGTATATATATTATAGTATGTATATTTATATACCTCCAAAGTACTAAATTATAGAATTTTCCTTGACTCCACCACCACAATCTGGTAACATCTGGTAACATCTGGTAACACTGGACTCTGAGACACGCATGTGGCCAGTTGACGGAAAATACTCAACTTAGCTTACCGTTCCCGCTAAATTGAGCTATTTCCGTAGACGCGCGTCTGGCCAGCTAGCGGAAAATGGTCAACTTAACGGACAATTTCCGCTAAGTTGAGCATTTTTGTTATTGCTATTTGCAGTTCGCTAATTTGAGCTTCCGCTAAATTGAGATTTGTTAAATTGGGCTTCTACTGTACATGCATTTCCAAATAATAAGCACCCTACATTCCCGCTAGAGATCAGTGTTCCACCACAGTCGATGTAATCCCTCCACTCTGGCTTGCGAAGTATTATGCAGCTTGCTGTTCTCAACTTAAACTCATCGTGGTAGTTGTTGTTTGAATGGGAAACGCTGTATGCTGCTTCAATTATTTTTCTCCTTTTCTTAGTAAGTCCTTTCTGTAGCACCTTTATTTTGTTCCACTTTGGTAGATGGCCATGACTGTGCATGGGTCACTAACGAATTCTATGTTTGGTGGGCCCCAATGTCATTCCTGTGCTCATTTGTCTGCTTTTTATACCTCCACTTGTTTTTCTACAGTAACTTAAAAGAAAGTTTCCACACAGTATCTTGTATGACATTATTTTCCCCTTTCTCGACCACGGCTTTTTGGTTCTTGACATTATCTCCTATTTTTGTCCCCGTCCCGAGTGCAATTTTGATACTGGCTCTAATGAGCAAATGTTCCAACTTGCCTGAGTGACTCTAGCTTGGCACAGACATTCACCACTGTCAATTCCAGTCACATCTCCTCTGTTCCTTATGCTATCTTTATAGTCTTTTTTTTTTTAAGCAGTGCAAAAGCCCTTCCAGATAACAGAGTTTTGTGAAAACAAATGTGGTATGTTCTTAGGAGGAATCCTATGATTACTCCACTCTTTATCATCTCGTTTTGGCTGTATTAGTAGAGTCATCTTTTTTGGTAGTTTTTCTATGAACCAAGAATGAGGTTTTCTTTCCTCCATGTCTGTGTTGAAGTATGCTAATTTGGATGTCTAGTTTAACCTCCTCAATTAGTTGTCTAAATTGGCATTTTTAGGGGCAATGACCCAATCTACATGTCAAAACCAGGTATTTCTACCCATTATTCTTATAAAATTATCTTTCTACAACCTCCATACAGAGGGATGCTGAAAAACAGCACTGAGGGGCAGTATAGTATTCCTCTCTGTCAAAACCGAAGGGACCAATAGTAGTATTTCATATATATATATACATATATATATACATATAATATATATATATATATATATATATATATATATATATATATATGTGTATATATGTAAATATATATATATATATATATATATATATATATAAAATCCCTTATATAAAACCTTGGAAGGGAAAGATTTATACAAGGAAATAATTTTTTTTAAGAATACCACCATTGGAATCTTATGGTGGTATTCTTAAAATTTCTTTCCTTATATAAATATTTCCCTTCCAAGGATTTTTTTTTTTTTTTTTTTCAAAGAATACCAACAAGTCTTGCACATTGTGATATCAGCATAAAAAAATCTTCCTTTCCTAGAGCCTCGTCATCCATATCTCGAACTACTTCTATTGCTGCTTTTAATGCCCCTTCCACAGAAACATTATTAACTATGGCTGTTATGTCATTCGAAGCCATAATTTTTTGGTGCAATATCCATACAATTTCATTTGTTAACAAGATACTGTAATTAGAATTATTCAGGGTACTGCTTATTGACCCCAGTCTATTATATAAGGATTTTGCCAAACACTTCGCTAATCTATGCGGAGCACTACGTATACCAGAAGTGATAGGTCTCATTGGGATATTGAGCTTATGGGTATTTGGGAGACATGACCGGAATTGACAGCAGTGAATATCTGTCCGTACCAAACTTGAGTCACTTAGTAGAATTGAGGTATTTGCTCAGTACAGCCATCAAAATTGCACTCAGCTTGGGAACAAAAGTTGATACTGTGAAGAACCAAAACAAAGTCATGGTCAAGAAAGAGGAAGATAGCATCATCAAGATACCATGTGGAAACTGTCCTATAAGTTATTATAGAGAAACAAGTAGGGGTATTAAAAAGTTGACAAATGAGCACAGAAATGATGTCAGGGGCCCACCAAACATCAAACTCGCTAGTGGTGCATGCAGATAGTCATGGCCACCTACCGGACTGGGCCAAAATAGAGGTGCTACAGAGAGGACTTCCTAATGAAAGGAGAATAATAACTGAAACAGCATACATTGGTTCCCATCCGACAACCACCACAATGGGTTTATTAAATTAAAAAGAAAAGCAAGCTGCTTATTACTTCATGAGGCAGATCAAAGGTGAAGCAAGGGTGAGGTCAATCATGGTGGACTGCGGAGATCTTTGACGGGTATGTAGGGTGTCAATTATTTGGAAATATATGTACTCTGAAGAAGTCCTTGTGAGGACAAAACATCAGAATAAACCCCCAACAGTTTCTTCTGTTTATATCACCACCATTCCAATCACCTTACATACTCACACATATATATAATACACATACACACAAAGATATGTCCCCAGACAAGCAGATAAACAAAATAGAAAAAACCTACAACTTACCAAGATCAATAAAGGTGGCTTTTAAGTACTTGGATGAGGTAATGATAAAAAAAAAAAAAAATTACTAGTCATACGTATAAGCCAAGATTGGAGTACGCTGCAACACTATGGGCACCCAGTACATAATAGAATAGAATAAAAAAAAAAAAAAAAAAAAAAAAAAAAAAAATCCAAAGAGTAACAACAATGACGGCCAAAACACTTTCAAAACTGACATACATGCAAAGATTGTCTAAAATAGAACTACCAACCTTGGGACAAAGAAGAGAAAGAGGCAATCTACTGGCCATTTACAGAATCATGAAAGGCATGGAAGTAATTGACAGAGAGAACTTATTAAAGTGGGATAAAAGAAAAACAAGGGGATATGAAAAGAAACTCAAAAAGGATAGTTACTGAAGAGATCTGGAGAGAGAGAGAGAAATACAAACAGTGGTGGATGTCTGGAAATAATTGGATGAAACAATAGTGGGTGCAACCATATATATATATATATATATATATATATATATATATATTATACACATATATACAGAGAATACACAGAAGATATAGAAATGGCAGATATGGAGAAAAAGAAAAAAAAAAAAAAAAACAAAAAAAAAAAAAAAAAAAAAAAAAAAAAAAATCAAATCTGTGCGAGGGAGCTTTCAAAAAGTCCATAACTAAAAATTATATGGAAGGAACTTGATTTTATCACACCTTGACGTTCTTGTACCAACGTGCTGTAACAAATTCAAACATGAACCCAAAAATGTACGTAATGACGCATCGCCGCCAGTTAGAAATCGGACACCATTTAAGCAACATGGAATCCACCAAAATCGAGGCCATGACTGTGAAAGTCAGTTGGCAAATCGTTGACACTCTGAAACAAGTTTATGGTGACAATGCCCCAAAGAAATCAACAATCTACAAATGGATAGGTTGGTTCAGAAATGGAAGAAACAAAATTAAGGTGACACCCGCAGTGGCAGGCCATCGCCAGTTTATGAGAAAAACATTGATGCTGTCCGTGACATTATTGAAAAGAATAGACGAATAACCACTGATTCAGTAGCAGATACACTAAACAAACCCATGGGTTCTGCACACTCAATTCTAGTAGAGACTTTGGGGCTAAGCAAGCTTTTCGCTCAATGGAATGGGTCCCTAGGTTGTTGCGCCCAGATCAGCAACAAACAAGGGTAGATCTTTCAATCGAAATTTTAATCAAGTGGGATGAAGACTATGAAGCTTTTCTGCAGGGAATTGTGACGGGGGATGAAACATGGCTCAACCAGTACAATCCTGAGGACAAAATTCAATCAAAGCAATGGCTGCCCCGGGGTGGAAGTGGACTAGTCAAAGCAAAATCAAGAAGAATGGTCATGGCCACTGTTTTCTAGGATGCAAAGGAGATTTGGCTGGTGGACTTCCTTGAAAACAATAAAACAATTGCATGTACTTATTAAGAATGCATTTTGAGAACTGTCCAAAAGAGTCTGGAAAAATGCCTTGGAAACCTGTCTCAATGCGTCCTCTTCACCACAACAAAGCATGCGCTCATAGTGCTCAGCAGACAAGCTGTGCAACATGAATTTCGATGGGAAATCATCCGACATCCCCCTTACAGCTGCGATTTAGCCCCATTCGACTTCTTTTGTTTCCAAACTTAAAAAAAAAAATAGTGGAAAGGTACCAATTTTCCATCAGTTGAAGATGTAAAAAGAGCTGCTCTGACATGGTTCAGATCACATGATCCTCAGTTCTACTCAGATGGACTAATAAAGGCTGGTATCAACGTTTGCTGAAGTGTATTGACCTTAACCCCTTCCATACGGTGCCGCACACGTAGGCGTCATGGACTTAGATCTCGGTGGCAGCAGCCAATGCCAGCCGTACGACGTGTCGTAATAATACTCGCATCATAAAATATAGTCACCGCTTATATCGATCGTTCTCTCTTCACCCGTGAATTTTGATAACCATAGAAAATGCGATTACAAAAGAATTAGAAAGAATGTCATTATGGAGGGGCGACTACAATAAATATAATCAAGACGCCGATATGGCAGCCTCGCGAATACACTCGCTCCCCATTTTTTCATACCGTCCTTTTTCCAAACTTTATGAAGCCCCCTCATATTCACCAAACAAAAAGAAAATCTACAAAACTATGATCAAAGAAATGAAGATTTCCTCCAATGAAGGAATTAAATATTACTCGGAATGAAATAGGGAATCAAAAATTAAAGCTTGACGTTAACAAATCACATTTGCAAACTGGATACTAAAGGAATGTATAGACGAACAAACAGGAAACATATACATAACAGTTGAATGCTAAAAGAAGGAAAATTACCAGGAGACTGGAAAAATGCCAATAGAGTGCCAATATATAAGGGGGGGGGGGGAATAAGGAAGACCCAACAAATTATAGCAAGTACAATAGTTAAAATTTGTGAGTCATCAAAGATAGATGGACAGAATATATTGAGGAGAACAATATACTGAACAAGAGGCAATTTGGATTCAGACAGGGAAGATCACGTACAACTAATTCTATTTGTTTCTATTGACTTTTTCAAGGATGCATTATATCACCCTGGCTGTTCAATTTATACATGGATGGGGTAATGTGAGAGGTAAATGCAAGGGTAGTGGGTCAGGGATTGGAGATGGTTAAAGAAAATGGAGAAAAGTGGGAGGTGAGCCAGCTCTTGTTTGCGGACGACACTGCGCTTGTGGCAGGATCGGAGGAGGGATTGAGGAAGTTGGTGACAGAGTTTGGGAGAGTGTGTGATAGAAGAAAGCTGAAGATAAATGTGGGTAAATGTAAGGTGATGAGATGTACAAGGGGTGAAAGTGGCAGTAGTCTGGAAGTGAGCATTAAGGGAGAGCAACTGGAGGAAGTGGATAGTTTTAGATACTTGGGTGCAAATGTGGCAGGAAAAGGTTAAGTGAAAGTGGAGGTAGAATGTAGATTGAGAGAAGCGAGTAAATGTCTTGGTGGATTAAAAAGTGTAATAAGGAATAGACATTTGGGAATGGATGCTAAGAGGAGACTATATGAAGGAGTGATTGTGCCAACAGCACTGTATGGGGCAGAAACATGGAACATAAGAGAGGAAGAGAGGAGTTTGAATGTGTTTGAGATGAGGTGTCTGAGAAGTATGATGGGGGTTACTAGGCTAGATAGAGTGAGAAATGAGAAGGTGAGGAGGAGAAGAGGGGTGGAAAGGGGGTTGGGAGATAGGGTTGATGAAAGAGTATTAGGATGGTTTGGACACATGGAAAGAATGAGTGAAGAAAGACTAGTAAAAGAGGTATGGAAGGCAGATGTGGAGGGAGTAAACATGAAGGGACGTCCTAGGATGAGGTGGATGGATGGGGTGAGGGGGGCTTTGGGAAAGAGGGGAATGTCTGTTGAGGAAGGATGGGAGAGGACAGAAGACAGGGGTGAGTGGAGAATGGTTGTATATGGATGATGTTGTGATGCATGAGGTGGAATGGGCAGGGGGATGGGGGGCGAGGTAGTATGTGTGAGCAAATTTTGACGCAGCCCGAAGGGATTTCTCCCCGTCTTCTCCTTTATGCATGGGGGGACGGAGAGGGGGGGTCCCCGATTTAATGAAGCGGGCTTACTGTGGATGTGCTGTGTCTTGTGACACAGTTTCTGACCCAGGGCAGTGGACAAGGTGCAGGAATGACCCATCATCCAGGAGGTGCTAAGATGAGAGGGAGGGCGGAGGGGTGTGGAGTGTATTCAGGGATGGACTGGGTGGGAATGATTTGATGCCTTTTCCTTTTTGGCTACCTCCCTTGTAAGGGGGAAAAAGCCATGGTATATATGTATGTATGCTATTCAAGATTAATAGATATATTGCAAGAAAGGGATAGCTGGGCAGACTGTGCCTTCCTGGACTTACAAAAGGCATTTGATAAGGTACCACACAGAGTATTGCTATATAAACTGGAAACAATAGGAGGTATACATGGATAACTATTGAATTAGATGGAGGATTTCCTACATGGAAGATAAATGAGAGTAGTGCTCAGAGACAAATATTCAAAATGGGAAGAAACGAGTTGTGGCATCCTACAGTACTAGCTCTGTTAATGTTTGGTATATATGTGAATGACATGGACAAAAGTATTGAATGTTACATGAACTTCTTTGCAGATGATGCAAAGTTATTAAAGAGAATAAGCTCCGAAAAAGACATAAGAACATAACATAAGAATAAAGGAGACTGCAAAAGACCATAAGGCCTACACTAGGCAGCTCCGTATCCATCACCACCTGTCATCCCCATCCATATAGTTGTCTAATCGTTTTTTAAAACAACTGATAGTTTCAGCGCTTACTACATGGTTACCAAGTTTATTCCATTCATCGACCACCCTATTAGTAAACCAATTCTTGCCTATTTCCTTCTTAAATCTAAATTTGTCCAGTTTATACCCATTACTGCGAGTCCTACCTCGTTGTTTTATTATGATGACCTTGTTTGCATCACCCTTGTTATAGCCTTTGATCCACTTGAACACTTCTATTAGATCACCCCGCACTCTGCGTCTTCCAAAGAGTGTAAGTTTAGGTGCCTAAGCCTCTCTTCGTAAGGCAAATTTCCGAGCCCTTGTATCATTTTGGTCATTCTTCTCTGTACTGATTCTAGTGAATTGATGTCCATTCTGTAGGATGGAGACCAAAACTGTACCGCATAGTCAAGGATGGGTCTAACTAGCGCTAGATAGAGTTTAATAATTACCTCTGCACTTCTATTCATTACCGTCCTAGCAATGAAGCCTAATGCTCTGTTAGCTTTATTTCTGGCGCTAATGCACTGCTTCCTGGTTTTAAGGTCTGGACTCACCAGAACTCCCAAGTCCCTCTTGCACTCAGATTTTTCTAAAAACGTGTTATCTAAGCTGTATCTATTTTCGGGGTTGTGTAGGCCTACGTTTAACACACTGCACTTAGAGATATTGATGTTCATTTGCCATTTCACCGAGCATGTGAACAATTTATTAAGATCATCCTGCAGAATCTCTGCATTGTCTCCTGACCTAATTAGGCATCCTATTTTAGTGTTGTCCGCAAACTTACTAACATCATTATTTAACCCATCGTCTAAGTCGTTTATATACATAATGAACAACAAGGGACCCAAAACTGAGCCCTGGGGGACCCCGCTAGTAACATTGCCTCACCTAGACTTTATTCCATTTATGGTGACCCGCTGTTTTCTGTTACTAATCCAAGCTCTAATCCATTCTAACACTTTTCCTCCTATGCCATGGGCTTTGATTTTATTTAGTAGTCTCTGGTGTGGCACTTAGTCGAACGCTTTGCTAAAGTCAAGGTAAATAACATCGTAATTTTCATTGTTGTCTGACGCCTTATATACTTTAGTGTAAAAGGATAGAAGATTAGTCACACATGATTTACCCTAGGAGAAACCATGCTGTGAATCATTACAGAGTGATCTGAACAAAGTCTCAGAGTGGAGCAAGAGATGGGAAGTAGAATTTGACATCAAGAAATGCAGTATAATCAAATTTGGGAAAAGCTAGAATAGAGTATCAGAACAGTATAAAATTTATATTCTAGGATGCAGGATGCAGGGATGACCCATCATCCAAGAGGTGCCAAGATAAGAGGGAGGGTGGAGGGGAGTGGAATATATAGGAAATGAAAAGGGTGGAAGTGGTTTCTATGCCTTTTTCTTTTTGGCTACCCCCAGTGTAGGGGGAAAGAGCCTTTGGTATATGTATGTATAAAATTGATGAAAAAGAAGTAAAGAAAGTAAATTCTGAAAGGGACCTAGGAGTAATCATCACCAAAGACATGTCGCCAGATAAACATATAAATAAAATATTCAAAGAAACATACAATTTGTTGAAATCAATAAAGGTGGCTTTAAAATACCTGAATAAGGAAAAGATAAAAAAAATATTACAAACACTGATAAGGCCAAAACTGGAATATGCAGCACTGATATGGTCACCCAGTACAAAAAAGAATACAAAGAGCAATGACAAAGATGGCCCCAAACACTTTCAAACTTGACATATGAACAAAGACTGGCCAAACTGGAATTGCCAACCCTGGAACAAAGAGAACGAGGGGACCTACTAACCATCTACAGGATTATGAAAGGAAAGCCTTGATAGAGAGCACTTATTAAAGTGGAACAGAGGAAAAACAAGACATGCAATGAAACTCAAAAAGGACAACTACAGAAGAGATCTGAAAAAGCACAGCTTCCCACACAGAGTAATATATATGGAACAAATTGAATGAAAAAATAGTGTGTGCAAACAATACAAGAATTTAAGAACAAACTTGATCTTACGAGATACAAAAATGGGTCACCATGAGCATAGCTCCCGTTCCCGTAAAATACAACTAGGTAAATACAAAAAAGTGAGCTTGGAAAAGGACCTGGGAGCAATTATCAGCAAAGACATGTCACCAGACAAGCATATCAATAAAATTGAGAAACCTTCAATTTACTAAGGTCGATGAAAGTTGCTTTTGACTATTTGGATGAGGAAATGGTAAAGAAAATGTTACATTAAGATTGTGAATTGCTACAGAGAGATCTGGACAAGGTCTGGGAATGGAGTCAGAAGTGGACTTCAACATTAAGAAATGTAATAAGTTGGAATGTAAAAATCAGGACAATATAAAATCAGTGCAAAGTAAAGAAAGTTAGTTCTGAAAAGGACCTAGGAGTAATCATCACCAAAGACATGTCCCCAGACAAGCAGATAAACAAAATAGTTGGAGAAACCTACAATTAAATAATAAAGGTGGATGAGGTAATGATAAAGAAAATACTAGTCATTGATAAGACTAAGATTGGAGTACGTAGTGACACTATGAACACCCAGTACAAAAAAGAATATAAAGAAATAAAAAAGAATCCAAAGAGCAACGACAAAGATGGCCCCAACACTTTCAAAACTGACATATATGCAAAGATTGTCTAAACTGGAACTACCAACCCTGGAACAAAGACAAAGAGGCAATCTATTGGCCATTTACAGAATCATGAAAGGCAGGGAAGTCCTTGACAGAGAAGACCTATTAAAGAGGGGTAGAAGAAAAACAAGGAGACCAACGGTGGTATTCTAAACTATACACACACACACACACATACATATAAAAATCCAGAGTGGTGAATGTCTGGAACAAATTGGACAAAATAAGTGTGTGCAAACACCACCATACAAAAATTTAAAAACGAAGTAGATGTTGCAAGATATAGACAGGTCACCATGAGCAGAGCTCCCCTTCCCGTATAATACAACTAGGTAAATACACACAATATATCTTTATACTCGTATACTAACATACATATATCTTTATACTCGTATACTAACATATATATATATATATATATATATATATGTTTGTATATTTTGGCAGCAGGTTTTCCTGTGGACAGATTTTGTTTAAGAAAATCACAGTAGATGAATTGATGATCTCCTTGTGGATATTTTCAAGACATCTAACTATAGACTTGGCTTCTGTAGGTAAGGTCATTATCACTGGTCTGAAGGACATAATTCAAACTCAGGAAGAGGAAGAGTGAAATTTGGTAGGGCTTGACATTTTGTACACTGTGTACATCTTCAAAGGCAATGACAACAGTCGAAATACATGGTCTTGTATACAACATGAGGTGAGAATAAGAAGTAAATAGGTAACCAGTATGTAAGAAGGTAGTGGGTGGAACCAATGAGGAAGTTAGGCAGCTGTACAAGCGTCCTCCAATCAGGAATCTCGAATGATATGCCGGGCAGGTGAGGTCAACATTTGCATAGGAGGCTTGGAGAACATCTCGGTGAGCAGACAGGATGACCACGAAATCTTGTATTTCCATATCCTTCTACTGATAAAGTTTTGACTAAAGGGGGTTTTACACAGTCAAACATGTTGGCCAACACATCTGACAACACAATGTTTGAACATATGAAAGGGGTAAACATGTTGGACCAACATGTTAGATGGATGTCTGATCTGGCCTGACTTTGTGGGCGGAGCTTGCTCGTTCATGTCCATGCATGAATGTCTGAACATGCATCAGTTTCCAATCATCATACATACATATACCAAGGCTTTTTCCCGCTCACAAGGGAAATAGCCAAAAAGGAAAAAGCATAAAATCATTCCCACCCATCCCAATCGTCATACATACTCAAATCTCGTGGAGGTAACATCTATATAGCAGCTCCTTCAGTGTCAGACTTGCCGATTACTTCCAAAATAAATTATATGTGTGCCGTTAAGGACAAGGAAAGGGAAATTATGATAGATTTCATTGACATATAGCTTGAATGTGTTTGAGATGAAATGTCTGAGATGTATCATAGGGGTTACTAGACTAGATAGAGCCAGAAATGACAAGATGAGGAGGAGAACGGGTGGAAAGGGAGCTGGGAGATAGAGTTGATGAAAGAGTATTGGGATGGTTTGGACACATGGAAAGAATAAGTGAAGAAAGATTAGTAAAAGAAGTGTGGAAGGCAGAGGTGGAAGGGGTGAATATGAGGGGGCATCCTAAGATGAGATGGAAGGATGGGGTGAAAGGGGCATTACAAAAGAGAGGAATGTCTGTGGAGGAAGGATGGGAGAGGACAGAAGATAGGGGTGAATGGAGAAGGGTTGTGTATGGATGATGCTGTGATGCATGAGGGGGAGTGGGTGGGGGATGGGGGGTGAGGAAGTATGTACGAGAAAAATTTGACACAGCCCGAAGGGATTTCTCCCCATCTTCTCCTTTTCTGCATGAGGGGACAGAGAGGGGGGTCACTGAATTGATGAAGTGGCCTTGCTGTGGATGTGCTGTGTCTTGCGACACTGCTTCTGACCCAGGGCAGTGGACAGGATGCAAGGATGACCCGTCATCCAGGAGGTGCCAAGATAAGAGGGAGGGAGGAGGGTGGAGGAGAGTGGAATATATAGGAAATGGGTGGGAGTGGTTTCTATGCCTTTTTCTTTTTGGCTACCCCCCATGTATGGGGGGAAAAGCCTTTGGTTTATGTATATAGCATTGTGGAAGGTGAAATCGAAAGAATACTCAAATGGGAAATTAAGAAATAAAGGTATAGATGAACTGCATGGAAAGCTTTATAAAAAAAAGTGCATGTGGGATGATGCAACAAAATTGTCTTCGCAGTTCTTTTAGAAGGCATGACAGGTTTCTGGTATAATACTAGATAAGGTGCTAGTTGTGATGATAGCTGAAAATCTAGTCTTGCAGAGATCTGTCTGTTGCTAAAAAACGCAATGTTGCGCTCAGCCGTTCATGAGGGCTAATTGACTTTCTCATAATGGTGTTTTTACAGGTAATGAGTGGAGTGACCAAATTCACAAGTTCTAAATATGTTGATTCGTCCATGCACACATAATTGTGCCAATCATCTGGGTGTAATTTCAGCTCCATTAAGTTGGTATGAGAAATGTGGTCCCTTTTCAGTAACCAGTCCTTTGTCCACTTTGGTCAACACGTTTGATTGTGTAAAACCCCCTTTAGGATCAATAACTCCTGAACCTTGGCCTCAATTGCCACATTTTCTCTAAACCTCACCCCCTTCAGAAACATCTAGAAATTGAAGTCTTCGTCGATGATATTCACACTCTCCAAGGAAGGAAAAATCTCTACTGATGAGAATATCCACGCTGAACTCCTAAGATAATCACGGAGAAGGAGAGGCCATTGCCAAAGTAAGCTTGTCAATAAGAGTCATCTGGATGCAGCTAAGGCTCTTCACGTAGACCCTTCCATCACCATCCACACAGCAGACAAAACTGACCACTACATTTTGTTACCTTCTTCTGAGTACCTCAAGAAAATTGAAAGACAACTCCAAATTCCTTGAGATTTCAAGAAATCTAACACAAGAAATAAAAAGAAAAGCCAACAAGATCATCGAGATGATTAACACCAAGGCAGGTGGGCTGAAACTTCCTAAACTGGTAGGTGATTGTGGCCTTGGGTATTGTTATAGGAACATAAAAAACCCACAAGAACAACAACCCAATTAGCCAGATTACCACACCCACCTATCAGATTGCCAAGAAATTAAACGAGTGGCTTACCCCTTTCATCCCTAGGGATTAGAACTTGTCCTCTGCTGCAGATTTCCTCCTTCCCCCAAACAACTCTAATGCCGAAGGTGTGATCACTTACTATGAAGAGGAAAGCCTCTTTACGAACATCTATGTTGACAGGACTATCAACTATATCATTGGGATCTACCCTGCAGAAGGTCCTCCAGAACTAGACATCCCAAAAAGGCCCTTTTGACTTTATAGGAGACGTGTTTGAAGGGAGTGCTGTTTCTCTACCCCCATGGGAGGAAGTTCAGGCAGATTGATGGATTAGAGATGGGTTCCCCATTTGGGGTCCTTTTCACTAACTTCTTCGTAGGGATGGTGTAACGTGAAGTTTTCTGTACTTTCAACAAACCTGCTATTTACACATGGGAGAAAAATGAGTGGTACTCAAGACATAAAAATTCTATTTGGGATATGATTAGTGGTGTCTCACAGGGATCAGTACTGGCTCAGATAATGTTTGCAATATATATATGACATGGATGAAGGTGTAGAATGTTACATGAACTTCTTTGCAGATGATGCAAAACTACTAAAGTATGGAAAAAGATTGTGAATCGCTACAGAGAGATCTGAACAAGGTCTGGGACTGGAGTCAGAAGAGAGAAGTGGACTTCAACATTAAATGTAGTATAATGGAATTTGAAAAAAAAAAATAAATAAATAAATAAATAAATAAATAAAAATAATAATAATAATAATAAAGAAAAAAAAAGAAAAAATAATAATAATAATAATAATAAATAAATAAAATAAATAAATAAAACAAAGATAAAAATCAAGACAATGTAAAAATTGGTGCAAATGAAGTAAAGTTGGTTCTGAAAAAGACCTAGGAGTAATTATCACCAAAGACATGTCCCCAGACAAACAGATAGACAAAATAGTCAGAAAAACCTACAATTTATTAAGATCAATAAAGGTGGCTTTCAATTACTTGGATGAGGAAATGGTAAAAGAAAATAATAGTCACACTGCTAAGACCAAGACTGGAGTACACAGCAATACTATGGACACCCAATACAAATAGGAATATAAGGAAAATAGAAGCCACAGAGCAACAACATAGATGGCCCTAACACTTTCCAAACTGACATATGAGCAAAGGTTGTCTAAACTATAATTACCAACCCTGGAACAATGAAGAGAAAGAGGTGATCTGTTGGCCATTTATAGAATTATGTAGGGCATGGAAGTCCTTGATAGAGAATACTTATTAAATTGGGATAGAAGAAAAACAAGGGGACAGTTATAGAAGAGATCTGAAGAAGAGGAAGAGGAGGAAGAGAGAGAAAAAGTCTTAACAGTGATACAATTATAGAATACCTAAGGTGAGATATATAGGAAGCAAGAGTACTTGTGGATATCTGGAATGATTAATTTACAACACAGTGTGTAATTGAAGTGAAATGGAAGAAAATGATGACGGATCAGAGAAACCACAAGATGGCTGTCAAGTTACAATGTAAACATGTACCCAGAGCCATCTACCGGTGCAAGGGCAAAGCAAAATATAAACATAAGTTTTAGATCATCAAGAGGCACAAAAAAGTTTCTACTTGATAATGGTGATGAAGGGCATTTCTCTGGATTTAATGAGTATGAAAGAATGCTCTTTAGTAGAGTTACAAAGAGGGTCATGAGGAATATGAATTATTTGTGGAGGTGGGAAACTATAGAAGACAAACAAAAACCTAAACAAAGAAGTGAAAAAAAAAAAAAAAGTGTACTAAGAAAGAACCGTCAGAGTTAAAAAGTGAAAAGGAGAGGCTGAAAAATAATGAAAAAAACAAATAATGAGACCATAAGGAAAGAGGTGGATGAACAGATAAAAGTAATGGCCGTGGAAGCGGGAAAAAGCACAAGAGAAGACGATCTACAACAGCTCAGAAATTATTGGAAAAAAGACAAGAGATAAAATAATTTCTTAAGAAATAGTTCATCAGCAAATGCAGAAGGCTGAAGATGCTGTCATTAGGGTAATTAAGGAATAAGAAAACCTAGTAAGAGATACAGTACATACACACAAAAAAGGTGTGTCGTAATATATGGTCTAAAGGAAAAACAACCCAAATTGGTTCCCGAGATATAAAGAGGACAAAGAATTGGCAAGAAATGTTCTAAAAGTAGTACAAGATAAGAACAAGAATTAGAAAAGGAAATAGAGGAAGTCCACAGAATTGGTAAATATGCAGGGAAAAAAAAAAAAAAAAAAAAAAAGGGGGTGACCACTAAAGATAATTAAGGTCACAGATGGCAGCATTAGAAATCTTAGCAAGAACAAGAAAATTAGCAAAGAACACTATAAAAATATATGGATAAAGAGACATGAATGATAAGGAGAGAGAAGAGAGAACTGAGACCAAGACAACACAGTTCTAGTGGAGTGTGATATGAGACAGAAAATATGGCATATTCAAGATGATGAAAGGTTCTGAGAACGAGATGGAGGGAACAAAATTAAAATTGGCTTATACCAACACCGATTAATCTCAGAATTGAATTAACTAAACAATTACCTGTCAGAAGCAAAATTTGATGTAATGGGAATTGTGGAGACAAATTAAGGGGTCCACTAGTACCTGTGTTGGTCATGGAGGAATCAAGTTCCTGATTAAGAAAAGCTTAAATGTAATGAGTTATATATGGAGAGAACAAGGTAGATATCATCTCAATAAGAGTTGAAGATAGACATGGAAAACAGAAAGTTTGAAGTGATTTCAGTGCCCCCAAAAAAGAGGTCTTAGTGATTGAGATTATTCCAAAATGTTAGAGGATATGATAACTTTATTAAACAAGATGCTGAAGGATGGAAATAAAGCAGTACTCATGGGAGACTTTAATTACAAGGAATTATATTGAAAAAAGATGAAAGGTGGAGATGACCAACAGGTAAAAAACACTAAATTTAGAAATAAAGTCGAGAACCTGAAACAGTAGACAAAATTGAATAAAAGACAACAATTGCTAAGTGACCACATACTACTCAAGTTAGAACTAAAGGAGTAAATATAAAGATATGAGAAACACAGAAAGGGAAGACGGATGTATGAGGTCTGTTAGAAAAGTATCCGACTTATTTTTTTTATCTGTTTTTTGCGAAACCTTGATGAATTTGACTCGAGCGCACTTGCATGAGCCAACCTTGAACCTTTATGCGCATGCATGAATTTTTTCCTGCTTGTTGATAGCGTCAGTTGCTGGCAAGCAGCATTTGCGTGAGGTAATTTGTAGTGCTCTTGGATGTTTTTCATTTCAGAACAACTGGAGCACCGCTACATCAAATTTTCCCAGAAACTGGGAGACAGCCAGGTGGAAACCATTCAGAAGATTCAGACTGCTTTCGGTGACAATGCTATGGGCATCACACAGATTAAGGAGTGGTACAAATGGTTTAAAGACAGCCGCACAACTGTGGAGAGCAAGCCATGTTCCAGTCAGCCATCAACATGCCAAAATGACCAGGCCATTGCCAAAGTGAACACTGTGGTGATGCAGGACGGTCGTGTGACTATCTGAGAAATTGCGGAAGAGGGGGGCATCAGCACTTTTTCGGCACATTCCATTGTGACCGAAGATTTGGCCATGATAAGAGTGGCGGTGAAATTCGTGCCGAATTTGCTGACAGCGGAGAAAAAACAATTTTTGAAGTCTCATAGGACATGCTGGACTCAGAGACCTTGACTTCATGAATACCATAATCAGTGGTGACGAGTCCTGGCTGTATGGGTACGACCCAGAAACCAAATCCCAGTCGTCATTTTCCTTGCAATGAAAAAACCACCGAGAACACTGCATTACCTCATGCAAATGCTGCTTGCCAGCAACTGATGCTATTGAGCAGGAAAAAATTCATGCATATACATGAAGTTTCAAGGTCGGCTCATGTAACTGCGCTTGATTCAAATCCATCAGGTTTTCGGAGGGGAAAAAAAAAATAAATAAATAAATAAATAAATAAAAGAAATAAAATAAAAAATAAATAAAGTCGGATACTTTTCTAACAGACCTCGTATAATAAAATGGACTGAGAAAATTAGGAAACTTTCTTAAAGCAAACTGGGAAATTTCTACAAGCACAAATGAAAGAAAAATGGATGATTCTCATGAAAATCTACAATGGAGTGGACAAATATGTACCAAAGCAAAAACAGGAAAAGGTGTATATTAAGTGTGGGTTTAATAAAAGGTGCAGCAAAGCAAGAGACGGAAGAGATAAAGCTTGGAAAAGGTGGAGGGAGAAAAAAAAAAAAAAAAAAAAAAAGAGGCAAATATATAGTAATCTCAGGAATGAATATGTAAAAATGTGCATGGAAGAAAAAATAAACTATGAAAAAGACAAGATAGAAAAATGTAAGGATCAGCCAAAATTATCTTATAGACATGTAAATGGTAAACTAAAAAAATAAACAGGAAATAGTGAAACTACACCAAGGGAATACAGAATACACAGAAGATACAGAAATAATAGAAGTCATGAGCAGACACTAAGTCAATTTTTACTAGAGGAAAAAATGCAACGTCAGATGAAGGGAGAGAAATGAAATCCCCCATGAGGGAAATAAGAGTAATACAAAAAGAAATAATGGATCAAATAATGAACCTTGATGTCAGAAATTCACACATCCTGGATGGTATAGCAAATTGAATATTAAAAGAATGTTAAGAAATAACAGGCAAAATATATAACATAGTTGCTTACTCTAGGAAGGAAAAATACCAGAAGACTGGAAAAATGCTGATATCGTACCAATTTATAAAGGAGGAAGTATGGAAGACCCAACAAATGAGACAATTTTCCTTCACAAGCACAATAGCTAACATTTGTGAAAAGTTATAAAAAGTAGATGGATAAAACATCTGGAGGAGAACAAGGTCCTAAATTTGAGACAATTTGGATTTTGACAGGAAAGATCATGTACCACCAATTTTGTCTGTTTTTATTCAAGACTACTATATGTAATACAAGGGACAGATGGGCTGATTGTGCATTTGTAGATCTAATAAAAAAAAAAATAAGTCCCTCACAAAAAAACTATTAAAAAAACTGGAGACCATAGGAGGGATACAAGGAAAACTACTGAAATGGAGGACTTTTTGCATGGAAGAAAAATGAGAATAGTGCTCAGAGATAAGAGTTTACTTGGGAGGAGGTAATTAGTGGATCCCACAAGGATCAGCATTGGCTTCAATTATGTTTGCTATGTGAATGACATGGACAAGGGTGTGGAATGTTACATGAACTTCTTTGCAGGTGATGCAAAATTGTTAAAGTGAGTACTGAAATGAAATGCAATTCACTACAGAGAGATCTGAACAGGGTCTGTGAATGGAGTCAGAAGTTGGAAGTGGACTTGAACATAAAGAAATTTAGCATAATGGAATTTGGAAAAAGTAAAAAAGGGATATCAGGACAATATAAAATTGGTGAAAAAGAAGTAACAAAAATGAGATCTGAAAAAGACCTGGGGGTGATCATCACCCAAGATATATCCCCTGACAAATCTATAAACAAAATGTTGGCAAAACCTATAACTTGCCAAGATCAATAAAAGGGGCTTTTACTTGTATGAAAAATTTGTAAAGAAAATATCAGTCACACTGATAAGGCCCAAATTGGAGTATGCAGCAACACTAAGGTCTCCCAGTACTAAAAAGAATATAAAGAAAATTGAGAGAATCCAGAGCAACTATGAAGATGGCCCCAACACTACCAAAAAATGTCACATGAAGAAAGGCTGTCAAAGCTAGAACTAGTGACTCTGGACCAAGAGAAAGAGGTGACTTGTTGACCATCTACAGAATTATGAGATGACTTACTAAATTGGGATAAGAGAAACACAAGAGGACATGAAAAGGACCCCCCCCCATACTCAGAATGTAACTCCCACTGTCCTGTCACCAACTATAGACGAGTTAACGAGATCACTATTCCAGACCATTACCCTTTGTCTGTATTGAGTGACCTCTAGTCCATTGGAAACTAATATGGTGTTTACCACCCTAGACTTAAAAGTGGGCTTTTGGCAGATTCCCTTCGAAAGGTCTCATAAGATCACTGCCTTTTCGACTCCCAATGGACATTATGAATGGCTTTGTTACACCATGGTGTTGCAGAATGCTCCCTCGACTTGCTAGCGCTTGATTAACTCAATTTTTTATGGCCTAGTAGGTTTACCTGTGTATGTCCTTCTTTCCAAGGATGTGGAGAGCCACTTAACAAGTTGTCCATGGTCTTCCAACATTTTGCTGATGCTGGATTGAAACTCAATTTGCCCAAGTGTTCTTTTCTGCTGATGCTGGATTGAAACTCAATTTGCCCAAGTGTTCTTTTCTGCTGATGCTGGATTGAAACTCAATTTGCCCAAGTGTTCATTTCTAAGTCCAGCATCCAATTCCTAGGTCATGTAGACAAACACGATATTCACACTACTAATGTTAAAAGGTCAAGGTAGTTAGGGACTTCCCTACACCTAGGTGAGTTGAGCATGTCCATCCCTTCCTTGGGCTGGCAGGGTACTATAGTGCATTTATTAGGAATTTTGCTTCAACTAGTTCCCTTCCAACACGTCTCCTCAAGAAGGACACTTCCTTCCAGTGGTGTGATGTTCATCAGGAAAGTTTTGATTCCTTGAAGCCTGCACTCACTGAAGTGCCTATATTGGCATTCCCAGACTTCTTTCCTTTACTTTTTGTAGATTCTTCTGGTACAGGTATTGGTGCCGTATTTATACAGCAAGTAGACAGATGTAGACCCCATGTTCTTGCATATACTAGTTGCATTCTGAACAAGCCTGAGTCTCTTTACTCTGTTACTCATTTGGATGCCCTAGCAGTGGTGTCATATTTTTGGATATCCTGTTACAGTCTACACAGACCACACTGCTGTCACACAGCTTTTCAAGGGCAAAAATTTTTCCGGCTGCCTTGCCAGATGGTTTCTCACAATTGAGGAATTTAACTCAACCCTTAAGGATATTCCAGGGCATGCGAACAATGTTGCTGATGCATTTTCATGTAATATACCTGTAGCTTTAGTTAAAGTGACAACTATGAAGGATCTGACCAAAATTCAGCACGAGGTCCCTGTTTGGTCTGCTGTCCCAATTTTCCTTACAGAATGAGGTTCTCATTAGGAATGTGGCACAGCTAGTGATCCCCGAGACCCTAGTTCCTGTTCATGATGTCCCAGGTTGGTCACCCAGGTCATGACAAACTCTGACTATGGCACGTAAGAAGTATTCGTGGCCAAAAATGCAACTGGACGTTACCCATCATGTAGCCCAGTGTAGCTCTGGTGCCTAGAACAAATGTTCTATGCACACTGCTCCCATCTTTCAGTACCCTACTCCTTGCCCTTTTCAGACTATGGCTATAGACCTTTTACAACTGCCTAATTACTCAAGGCTCTGGGCATGTGCTTGTGCGTGTGGACAACTTTAGTGGTTTTGTAATATTGGCTCCCTTATGTAGCAAGTCTACTCCAGTAGCCCATGCTTTAGTCCCCCCCCCACCTTTCATATACTACCCCTTCAGTGCTCCTTAGTGACAATGGGTCTGAATTTGGGAATGAGGTTTTAGCAAGAATTTGCAAGCATTACAGCATCACGCAAACATTCGTGTCTGCTCACCATCTTGCATCCAATGGTCTTGTAGAGAGGACAAACAGGAAGATTTTGGGTATACTCAGGCACGTTGCTAGTAGTCTTCATGAATCTTGGGAGGATTGGCTTCCACATGTCAGTGCTTGTATTAACAGCACCATTAATGTCTCTATAGGCAAGACTCCTCGTTATGTCATCTATGGAGTGGAAAAATGGCTCCCATAATGATGTGCTTGACAGTCCTGCTCATCCCCTCTACAACTTTGATGACTATAGTCAACTCCAATATTACACACTGCATAAAATTTATGGTTCTGTAAAAGAAAAAACTGAAGTCTCCATCATATCTGGGCTAAGCATGTTAACATCAGCATTGGTGATCATGTTTACAAGGGCATGCCTGACTGCCAATCTAAACTTAATTGTAAATTTACAGGTCCCTTTTTTGGCCGAAAAATTACATCCCAACAAGTACAGGGTCTTTGATCCTACCCAGGGACTGAGCGAAATGTTACATGTTGATAGGCTTAAAGTAACAAGAATGCCTATCCTTGCATTTACCTGGCCTCCCCCAAGGCTCACTGTACAAACTATGCCTTCTGCATCTGCCCCTCATAATTATAATCTCAATTCAAAGGGTCCTGTAGCTTTATAACTGCATATGTGCATTGTCTGTTATTATTCATTTTTGTCTTGATCTATACTTTGTATCTTGTTTATCTATTACATGTATGGATTTGTTTAATTTGTAAATTTGGTTTAGCTATTACTTGTCATATCCTGGATGTCTGGCAACTGCTATCTTTTGTCTCTTGTTTAAATGGTGCCAGTTATGTTTTGTTATATGTTTGTACCCAGTTTGTATATCTTTGTATGTTGTATGTAATTCTTATGTATAGTATGTCATGTAATTATGTACTCGTGTAATTTTTTTTCTCTTTACACTTTTGTGGTGTGTGTGGCAGTTACCTTGTGTGTTATGTTCATGTACTAGGGTGTGCCAATTTAAAAATTCTCTTCCACACTTTTGTATTCACATGATTTTGTGTGTGGAACATGCTATGTAATTGTCCATTTTGTCTTATAGCAGTCAATTGTTTTTCTCGTTCGCTCAGTGAGGTTACCAAGTGGTAGTAGCCGAGCAGTGTTATGGTGTATGTGTATAGCACTGTACATTTGTGATTGTGCATATTTATTAATAGACCAGGAGATACATATTTGCTCCCTTATATTGTCACATGTTATAATTATTTTGTACTCATTACTGTATTATCTGATTGCAGATTCGTGTGCATTTTTTTTTGTAAAAGAACCATGCAATTTGTGTATGTTTTCCAGCAAATCCTGGTGTCCCCAAGCAATGCTAATCTTGGTCTCGTCTCCAGAGTGAGCACACATATTATGTAGTACTTTACATATTACTAATTCATTTGTACTCATTCTTTTATTAGCCACCTTATTACATTGCTAAATTTATAATTAGAAAAATTGTTAAACAGTTCAGGAGCATATACTTTGTATAAAGTCAGATCAGGACATTTCCTCCCCTCATCATTTTCCACGTGGTAATCTGCACACACAAATATATATACATATATCATTCTAAAAATTAATGACCAGAAGTTGGGCAGAAATGAGGCTAACACCTAAAACCTTTCAGTCATCCTTTAACTGTTTGCTTCCCAAGGAATAATCTAAGGATGGCCTTTTGCCACTATTGCCCATTTCCAGTACTTTGCACTTTTTGGTATTGAACTTTATTTCCCATTCTTGGCTCCATGCAAAAATAGTATCTAGATATTTTTGCAATATACCATCATCCTCATTTTTCACTTCATTATTTTTGTATCATCTATAAACATGTTGGCATTACTTCAAGTAATTAACCTTGTGGAACTCCATTCATTACTGATCTCCAACTTGACATCTTGACTTTTACTACTGTCCTCATACATCTTTCCTTCAAAAATTCTTTCATCCATTCTAGTAGTTTGCCTCTCAGCATGTTGGAAGACTGAGAGACAAAACTACTAGAATGGATTAAAGATTTTTTGAAGGAAAAATAAGCAAAGATCATAGTAAAAGACAAGTTGGATAGCAGTAACAAGTGGAGTTCCACAAGGTTCAGTCCTTGCACCAATAATGTTTCTTGTCTGTTAATGCCATGATGGAAGGAACAAACTATGACATGTTTGTAGATGATGCAAAAATCTTTAGAAGAGTGAAAAATGTGGATGGTAGAATATTGCAAAAAGATCTAGATACAATTTTTGCATGTTGACATGAATGGACAATGGAAAGAAGCAAAGCAAAGTACTGGTAATAGGAAATAGCGGCAATAGGCTATCCTTAAACTATTCTTTGGGAAGTGAACACATTACAAAAGCAAGTGGAGAAAGACTTGGGAATGTTGATAAAAGACAACTTGTCACCTGACAGACATATCAGCAGGATTGTGGGAGACATATGGACTACAGCAGAAAACTGAAGTGGCATTCCATTATATGGATGAAGAGACAAAAAAAAAAGAAAAAAAAAAAAAAAATGAAAAAACTCATTGAAATCCTGATATGTCCAAGACTGGAATATGTGTCAGTAGTATGGTCCCTTCACAGAATGAAGGACATAAGCAAAATTGAGAGAATACAAAGGGGGTCGTCCCAATGAATTTATGAAAAAATTGAAATATTTAAGAAAAAAAAAAAAAAAAAAATCATCATCTAGTGGCCTTTGGCAAGCCAGTCCTGAAATATTTCAGCGAAATACAAAAAAATAAAGGAGTTATGGCTATTTTTCTGACACCCCCCCCCCAACTTCCCAGTACATCTTCGCTGCACATATGTTCGACTAAGTTATTTCATCGCAATAAAAATAGCAAATGCGATGTGTTTTGTTATTCACTAATATAGACTAGCTGGAAACTTGTCCTACACGTGGGGAAAGCACTTCGCACTCGTGAGTAAACTGAGAGAATTATTGTGAGTAGGCGGAGAAAGCAAATTGTCGCTCCTTGGAGAACTTTTATTTGAAGCTATAATCATTTCAAAAATGCCTAAACATTCGAAGAAGAAACGTGTGTTTCATGAAAGCTAAGAAACAATCAATTTATTGAGAAAGAGTGTACTTCTGCCTCGATTATTACTGGAGATGACTCATAGCAGTGTTGCTGGGTGCACCCGGGCTTGGCTACGCTGACCGCGTGTTATTGCACTCCTCTACCCCTCTATATCCTCTTTTCTCAAATGACGTCACCGCAAACATCGAGCATGCGTGACATACCATCCCGTGCCTCTTCAAATGAAACACTCAAGAGTGCTTTTCGTCACAAGAGCGACTGTCAATGATCATAACTTTGGAAGGACACAATCTTCTTTCTCAATTGGTTGGAGTCAATCCCATCATTACAAAAGCACTTGAGGAACAAGACAAAGACATAGAACGGAAAGGGACACCAAAGACCAGAAAGAGGAAGAGAAAACTATTGTTCAGCTCCGATTTCCAACCAGGAGCTTTCTAGTAAGCGAACCTGGCGACAATGAGGGAGGTGGTGCCTCCTGAAAACCTAGCCTTCTGAGCTGCTAATACCTCTTAAAAGGGGGGACCAGGTACCAGCTACACTTTATAACATGTGAATGACATAGAATGCATGAAGATTGTTGCAGAAAAAAAAAAAAAAAAAAAAAAAAAAAAAAATCTAAATGAAATATATAAAAAATGCAGGGAAATGTATTTTGAACTTCAAAGCTCAATACCTCAAAACTACCCTTTTCTCTACATTTTTTCTATCTCCTCCATAACCACTTGGCAGATTTTAATGGGATTTGGATCATTTGAAAGCTGAATAAATTTGCAAACTTTTTATTGTGGGGTTTTTCATATTTTGTGATAGAAGTCGATATACTGTATTAACCTCTTCACTCCGGGGCACATCACACGTCTGGCAGCATTAGCTGCCCGACGTACGATGTTACATCATAATAATCGCATTATAAAAAATAAAGTCAGTGCTCAATCATTCGTTCTCTTTCACCTGTGTATTTTGATAACCATAAAAAATTGATGAAGCCAGTTTAGAATGAAAATTACGTAGGTACGACAATAAATATAATCAAGATGGCGACATCGGCATCATCAAGTACCCACTTGCTCCTCATGCTGCCTACATAGGTGTCACTGTATGGAAGTGGAGAGGAAAAAAACTAAAACTAAGAGGAAATTCCAAAAACTGTACAATAATTTTTTAGGTATTGCTATAGAGCATTTGTGGCATTTTTTTCAGCATGCTCAGTCAATGGATAAATGAGATAGAAAGTTTGTATATTTGTCAAAAAGCATTTTTTTTTTTAAACTTCATTGTTTTCCAACCAAATGATATGAAAATTGGTGGTGAACATCTCAGTATATGTATATACATCATATTAAAAATTCGCAAAATTCCGATCATAGTTGACGAAATTAGTTTTCGAGCACGACGGCCCCCTTAAGGTGTCATAGGAATAAAGAAAGACCGCATGTCAAAAGGATGTGAAGAAATAAAAGTTCCTTATAGATGTATAAATATCAGGAATAGCTTAAGTGATATTGGGCCATATCACTTAAGCTAAGCAATACACGAGTTCAAATACAAATATGGTAATTAGAAATATAGATTAAGTTGGAACTGTACATGGATTTGTGTCTAGGTATGTTAGAAAATTGGAGAATAGGAGACAGGACCCAATAAGGATTGCTCATTTCCTGTATACTACAATTAGGTAGAGCTGCAGAACTGATCCAATTTGATTAACAAAAAATACACAATTAAATCATACTGCTTTAAAAAAAAAATCTCAATTCACTTATCTTGGATATACATACATGATCCCTTTCACTGATGAAGGGATCACCAATGAATAAAAGTTTGGCAGCAGCAGCTAGAGTAAAACTAAGTAGCCCCCTGGTACAAATAGGATTACTGAAAGTCACATGGTAAAAGTCAGGCACCACTAAGAATGAAACAATAATTCCCTTTATGGTATGGTTTCTAATGAAAATTTCTTAAAATTACAATTATTTAACTTAATTTCACTTCATAATGTAAAACCATTTAATGAGGCAGTCATTTAATTTAGATAGGGTTAAAAGTGAGAATGACCAAGAAATGGCTCCTTCATGTAACATTTTCTATCCTACATGGGTACAATTGTAATTCTAACACCCAATTTTTCTAACCATACAATTATTAAAACTATTATAAAACAACAACTATGGAGTGACTAAAATATTCATGATAATGGAGGTACAAAATATCCCCTTCACCTTTTTCAAATAAATGGTCAAAGGGGAACAGACTGGTTGTCAGGCACTGGGAAAGAGAGGGAGATAAAGTGATAGAGATGGGGATGGGGTGACAAATTCAGTAGACCTTGTTATGTGCAATTAACCAAGGTCCCTTTATGAGCACAAGAGTCCAATAATTTGATTAAAAATGAATAAGCAGCAAAAGAAACATCTGACTGTAAATAAGAAAGGTAAGGTGAGAACTGTGGATGCAGTGAGGGGGGTGTTCAAGGAAGGGAAGATGGAGTAGGAATAAAGGCAGATGAAGGGGAGGGACATGAAATGGAGAGGGATAAGGGGGGGAATGGGTGAGGGGAAGGGTAAAGGAGAAAGCAAGAGAGAAGAGGGAGAATGGGAAAGTAAACAAGGAGAAAGGGTGGTGGAGGGGTAAAGGGTGGTGGAGGGGTGAAGGAAAGTGAAAGGAAGTAGGAGTTATGGGAGATGAGATGATGGGAAAGGAAGAAGGGAAGGGAAGAAACGGAGAAGGGAGAAAGAAGGAGCGAGGTAGAAAGGAAAGAGGGAGAAGGCAAGAAAAATGTAGGAGTGGGAAAAGGAGAGGAAGACAGAATGAAGGGGAGAGGGAGAATAAAGGGGGAGAAAGGGAGAATAAAGGGGGAGAAAGGGAGAATAAAGTGGGAGAAAGGGAGAATAAAGGGGGAGAAAGGGAGAATAAAGTGGGAGAAAGGGAGAATAAAGGGGGAGAAAGGGAGAATGGAGGGGGGGAAAGGGAGAATGAAGGGGAAGAAAGGGAGAATGAAGGGGAAGAAAGGGACAACGAAAGGGAAGAAAGGAACAATGGTGGGGAAGAATGGGAGAATGTAGAAAGACAGAGAAGAGAAGAAGGGGAGGAGAAGAAGAAAGGATGGGAAGAGGGAGAAGGGAGGAAAGGAAGTGGGAGAAGAGGGAGAAGAGGGAGAAGGGAGGAAGGTAAGAGGGAGAAGGGAGGAAGGGAAGAAGGAGAAGGGAGGAAGGGAAGAGGGAGAAGGGAGGAAGGGAAGAGGGAGAAGGGAGGAATGGAAGAGGGAAGAGGGAGAAGGGAGGAATGGAAGAGGGAGAAGGGAGGAAGGGAAGAGGGAGAAGGGAGGAAGGGAAGAGGGAGAAGGGAGGAAGGGAAGAGGGAGAAGGGAGGAAGGGAAGAGGGAGAAGGGAGGAAGGGCAGAGGGAGAAGGGAGGAAGGGACGAGGGAGAATGGGAGGAAGGGACGAGGGAGAATGGGAGGAAGGGACGAGGGAGAATGGGAGGAAGGGACAAGGGAGAATGGGAGGAAGGGACGAGGGAGAAGGGAGGAGGGAGAAGGGAGGAAGGGAGGAGGGAGAAGGGAGGAAGGGAAGAGGGAGAAGGGAGGAAGGGAAGAGGGAGAAGGGAGGAAGGGAAGAGGGAGAAGGGAGGAAGGGAAGAGGGAGAAGGGAGGAAGGGAAGAGGGAGAAGGGAGGAAGAGGGAGAAGGGAGGAAGAGGGAGAAGGGAGGAAGAGGGAGAAGGGAGGAAGGGAAGAGGGAGGAGGGAAGAGGGAGGAGGGAAGAGGGAGGAGGGAGAAGGAAGGGAGGAGGGAGAAGGAAGGGAAGAGGGAGGAGGGAGGAAGGGAAGAGGGAGAAGGGAGGAAGGGAAGAGGGAGAAGGGAGGAAGGGAGTAAGGGAGGAGGGAGTAAGGGAGGAGGGAGAAGGGAGGAGGGAGAAGGGAAGAGGGAGAAGGGAGGAAGGGAAGAGGGAGAAGGGAGGAAGGGAAGAGGGAGAAGGGAGGAAGGGAAGAGGGAGAAGGGAGGAAGGGAAGAGGGAGAAGGGAGGAAGGGAAGAGGGAGAAGGGAGGAAGGGAAGAGGGAGAAGGGAGGAAGGGAAGAGGGAGAAGGGAGGAAGGGGAAGAGGGAGAAGGGAGGAAGGGGAAGAGGAAGAAGGGAAGAAGGGAGGAAGGGAAATGGGAAGGAGAGGGAGGAAGAAGGGGAGGAAAAAAGGGGAGGAAAAAAGGGGAGGAGGAGGAAGAAGAGGAGGAGGAAGAAGAGGAGGTGGGTTAAGAGGAGGGGGAAAGGCATGGGAAGGGGGAAAGGCATGGGAAGGGTGAAAGGTAAGGGAAATGGGAATAGGGGAAAAAAGTGTGGGGAAGGGTAAGGGTAAGGAAAGATAAGGGTGAAGAGGGTTGTTATGGACTATTTTACCAGTGCTTCTATCCTGACAAAGGAGAACGAGTGAATATTGTGCATTTACCTTGTTGTTTCTTATGGGAAAGGGAGCTACACTCATGGTGTCCTATCTCTGTATCTTCCTATATCTAATTTGCTCTTAAATTCGTGTATGGTTTCATCTAGTAAGTTCCATGCATCCACCACTCTGTGGGGAAAGCTGTTCTTTTTCAGGTCTCTTCTATAACTTTTTTGAGCCTCCTCCCATATCCTCTTGTGTTTTTCTTATCCCAATTCTTCTCTATCTTCTCTTATCCCAATTCTTCTCTATCTTCTCTTATCCCAAGTCTTCTCTATCAAGGACTTCTATACATCTCAATTCTATACATGGTCTAGTCACCCCTTTCCTTCCTTTGTCCCAGAGTTGGTAATTCTAGTTTTGACAATCGTCTTCATATGACACTTTTGATAGTGTTGGGGTCATCTACATAGTTGCTCCCTGGATTCCCTCAATTTTTCTTGTATTCTTTTTTAGTACTGGGTGACCATTGTGTCACTGTACTCCAGTTTTGGCCTTACCAGTGTGACTAGTATTTTCTTAACCATTTCATCATCCAAGTAAAAGCAACTTTTATTGATCTTAGTAATTTATAGGTTTGACCAATAATTTTGTTTCTGCTTGTTAGGGGACATATCCTTTGTGATGATTACTCCCAGGTCTTTTTCAGATCCCACTTTCTTTACTTCCTTTGGACCAATTTTATATATATTTTTCCTTTTTACTTTTTCTAAATTCCATTATGCTACATTTCTTAATGTTGAAGTCCACTTCCCACTTCTGACTCCATTACCAAAACTTGTTCAGATCTCTCTGCAGCGAGTCACAGTCAGTTTCAGTATTCTAAGTTTTGAATCATCTGCAAAGAAGTTCATGTGACATTCCACACCTTCATCCATGTCATTCACATAAATAGCATAATTGGAGTCAATACTGATACTTGTGGAACTCCACTAATCCCCTCTTCCCAAGTAGAACTCTTATCTGTGTGTGTATTTACCTAGTTGTATTTTGCGGGGAGAGCTATGCTCGTAGTGACCTACTATTATATCTTTCTACATACAGTTTTTTCTTAATGTCGTGTATATTTTTAGCACTCACTGTTTCCTCATTCTGTTTGTTCTAGATACCTATTACTCTGTGTGGGAAGCTAATTTTTTTCTCGTGTCCTCTCGTATTTCATCTGTCCCATTTTAGTAGGTCATCCCTATCAAGAATTTCCATACCTTTCATAACTCTGTAAATGGTTAGCAAATCCCCTCTTTCTCTTCTTTCTTCCAGGGTTGGTCAATCTAGTTTATCCAATCTTTGTTCTTATGTCAAATTGCAAGGTGTTGGTGCCATCTTTGTTGTTGCTCATTTTTTTTTCCAATTTTGGTCTTATCAGTGTAACCAGTATTTTCTTTACCATTTCTTCCTCCATGTGGTCCATGTGTGTCTGTGTATTTACCTAGTTGTATTTTACGGGACTGGAGCTATGCTCGTGTTGACCCGTTTTTGTATCTTTACATCTAGTTTGCTTTTGAATTCGTGTACATTTCTGGCATTAACTGTTTCACTGTTCAATTTGTTCCAGACGTCAATTACCCTGTGTGGGAAACTGTTCTTTTTCAGGTCTCTTCTGGAACTCTTTTTTTAGTTTCTTTTTGTGTCCTCTTGTTTCTCTTTTGTCCCATTTTAATAGGTCATCTCTATCAAGAACTTCATTCCTTTCATAATTCTAAAGATGGTCAACAAATTGCCCCTCTCCCTTCTCTGCTCTAGTGTTATCAGTTGTAATTTCTACAATCTTTGTATGTCAAATTTGACAGTGTAGGTGCCATCTTGGTCGCCGCTCTCTGGATTCTTTCTAACTTCTTTGTGTTCTTCTGTGCTTGGTGCCCACAATGATATAGCATATTCTAGTTTCGGTCTTATCAATGCAACAATTAATTTCTTAACCATCTATTCATCCATGTAGTCGAAAGCCACTTTCATAGATCTTAACAGATTGTAAGTCTCTCCAAATATCTTGTTTACGTGTTTGTCAGGAGTCAAGTCACTTGAGATGATTACTCCTAGGTCTCTCTCCGAGTTAACTTTTTTGACTTCTTTATCTCAAATCATATAGTTTCCCGAGACTATTTTTGCCTTTTCTGAACTCCATTATGCTACATTTCTTGATGTTGAAATTCATTTCGTGTTTCTGACTCCATTCCCATACTCTATATAAGTCATCTTGTAACACTGCAATCTTCTTTTGTTTTCACTCTCTTGAGCAATTTAGCATCGCCGGTAAAGAAGTTCATGTAACAATTCACTCCTCCATCCATATCATTTATGTATATGGCAAACATTAAGGGAGCCAAAACAGAGCCTTGGGGGACGCCATTATTTACTTCTTCCCATTTCGAGTTTTTATACCTAAGAACCACTCTCATCTTCCTTTCAATTAAAAAGTCCTTCATCCATTCCAACAGCTTGCCTGAATTCCTATTTTTAAAATTTTGTTTATTAATTTTTTATGTGGTACCTTGTCAAAAGCCTTTTGCAAATCCAGGAAGGCGCAGTCCGCCCAACCATCTCTTTCTTGTATTATTTCAGTCAGTCTTGAGTAAAAGCATATTAGGTTTGTGGTGCACGATCTTTCACTTCCAAAACCAAATTGTTTGGGATTTATTATATTGTTCTCCTCCAAATGTTTGATACATCTGCTTCTAATGATCTTTTCGCATATTATAGCTACTGTACTTGTGAAAGACATACATACATATACCATGGCTTTTTCCTCCTTACTAGGGAAGTAGCCAAAAAGGAAAAGGCATAAAATCATTCCCACCCATTCCATCCCTGAAAACACTCCAAACCCCTCCACCCTCCCTCCCATCTTAGCACCTCCTAGATGACGGGTCACCCCTGCACCCTGTCCACTGCCCTGGGTCAGAAGCAGTGTCGCAAGACACAGTACATCCACAGCAAGGCCGCTTCATCAAATCGGCGACCCGCCCTCTCCGTACCCCCATATAAGGAGAGGACGGGGAGAAATCCCTTCGGGCTGCGTCAAAATTTTGCTCACACACACTACCTCACCCCCCCGGTCCATTCCACCTCATGCATCACAACATCTTCCATATACAACCATTCTCCATTCACCCGTCTTCTGTCCTCTCCCGCCCCTCCTCAACAGACATTCCCCTCTTCCCCAAATCCCCCTTCACCCCATCCATCAACCTCATCCTAGGATGTCCCCCCATGTTCACTCCCTCCATATCTGCCTTCCATACCTCCTTTACTAGTCTTTCTTCACTCATTCTTTCCATGTGTCCAAACCATCCTAATACTCTTTCATCAACCCTATCTCCCAGCTCCCTTTCCACCCCTGTTCTCCTCCTCACCTCCTCATTTCTCACTCTATCTAGCCTAGTAACCCCTATCATACTTCTCAGACACTTCATCTCGCACACATTCAAGCTCCTTCTCTCTTCTTCTCTTATGTTCATGTTTCTGCTCCATACAGTGCTGTTGGCACAATCACTCCTTCATACAGTCTCCTCTTAGCATCCATTCCCAAATTTCTATTCCTCATTACACTTTTTAATCCACCACGGCATTTACTCGCTTCTCTTAATCTACATTCTACCTCCACCTTTTCCTGCCACATTTGCACCCAAATATCTAAAACTATCCACTTCCTCCAGTTGCTCTCCCTTAATGCTCACTTCCAGATTACTGCCACTTTCACCCCTTGTACATCTCATCACCTTACTTTTACCCACATTTATCTTCAGCTTTCTTCTATCACATACTCTCCCAAACTCCGTCACCAACTTCCTCAATCCCTCCTCCGATCCTGCCACAAGCGCAGTGTCGTCCGCAAACAACTGGCTCACCTCCCACTTTTCTCTATTTTCTTTAACCATCTCCATTCCCTGACCCACTACCCTTGCATTTACCTCTCGCACTACCCCATCCATGTACAAGTTGAACAGCCAGGGTGACATAACGCATCTTTGACGAAGTCCCACCTTTACCTCAAACCACTCACACTCTCCATTTCTAATCCTGAGACAAGCTTTACTACTCTCACAAAAACTCTTGACAGCTCCTAGAAGCTTTCCTCCTATCCCGTATATCTGCATAACCTCCCACAGTGTCTTTCTGTCTACCCTGTCGTAAGCCTTTTCCAGATCCAAAAAGGCCCAAAAAACATACTTCCCCTTTCCTATAGCTTTCTAACATATCTGTCTTACCACAAAGATCTGATCTACACAACCTACCTGTCCTAAATCCACACTATTCCTCACCAATTACTCCCTCTCTTCCTCTCCTAATCCTCTCAATCAAGATCCTCCCATAAGCCTTCCCAACTACAATTAACAAGCTAATCCCTCTGAAACTACTACATTCACACCTGTCCCCCTTTCCCTTGTAAAGTGGAACTATACAAGCACTCCTCCAGTCCTCTGGTACTCTACCTTCTCTCCAGCAATCATTAAATAACCTCACCAGCCAGTCCACCATTACTATACCTCCTTTTTAAGACATTCTGCATGGCATCCATCCAGACCAAGTGCCTTACCTGCTTTCATCATCTTAACTGCTGCCTTCACTTCATCCTTCCTTATTTCTCCTCCATTTTCCTCACTCATCACTCATTTTCTTAGCATTTCCCACTGTAACTATCTTTCCCTCCCTATCCTCCTTCACATTTAGCAACTCCCCAAAATATTCTGCCCATCTTCCCCTTACTGCCTTCTCCATTATCATCTCTCCATCTGCACCTTTTACCTTTTCTTCTCTACTTGATTCGCCTCCTGAAAGACACTGGTCTAAAGTTTGTAGGTTCTTCCCTGTTTCCTCCTTTGTGTATTGGCACTATGTTTGCATTTTTCCAATCATGTGTGTGTGTGTGTGTGTGTGTGTGTGTGTGTGTGCATGTTCATGTTTGTGTGTGCATGAGATACTCACTGCTTTCCCTCTCACATGATTGGGTAGTAGGCATTTCTCCTCTGGGGCTCTGGGTAACATGCTGTCATATTCTGTGATAGATGCTTTAAGAATATAGTACGGTATCAATTGTATTACCACTGTGACACTTTTCCACTTCAGTTCACTTGACAATGCTCCATTGTACAAATGAAGCAGTAACTGCCCCCCCCCCCCAATTCTTTCCCCTCCACTGTGTTCACTTGACAGCCACTGCTGGGTGATGGCCACCAGGCAATGTGAGAAATGGTGTACTGTCCCAGTATCAATTCATACATCAACAATGTCCAAACTCAATAAGGTGCAAAGGCCCCTACTGTGCATAAACTCTACCAGCCCCTTAAACTCTGGTAAACTTCTTCAGCACCAGTGGTAATTTCTTCTTAAGTCACTTACGGACTCTCTGGCTGCCCTGTGACATCCTGTAATTCTGATACCACCTGATTTATTACTTTCAGTACTTCTTGCACAACCTGGGCATACCTGAATATCTGAGTAGATGGTGGGCCCCAGTTCATCACTAGCTAGCCCACATCACTGCATCTATGCACTGCTACCCACATCAAAGTTGTTGTCAAGTTAATGAAGCACCCAAACTGATGGACCTTGTTCAAGAACATGAACTGTAAGGTATTCAACAAGGGCCTTCTAAAAGTAAGGAACACCAACAAGCACACCAGACCTTATCTCAAGTTCTGTATGAACACAACTCCAGTAATGCACCCAAACCCATGTCAAGGCCCTCTTCACAGAGTAGAATAGTCGAGATTTATAACCATTAGGCTGCCAAATATGCCTCTGATGTAAGACCCAGTACAATGAAGATCAATTCACCACCAACTCCCGGCTGTGTCTAGTGCAGGAAATACAGGTTCCTCAGGCGAGGGCTGCCCAATTCTGCTGACTCCCCACATACATACATACAACAACTCCCCACCACCCAAGATGGATCAGTTGGGCAACCATTCACCTTACTAATCTATCTGGGTCAAGGCAAGATGGGTGGGGAAAAAAGGTGAATAAAGGATGATGAAAGAAGTGACCAGCTGGGAAGAGGGTAAGGAGAAGGGAGCAGGGTAGAAATGAGTATAGCAAATGTGATTGCTTCAGTTGGAGCAACACACTTTCTGGAATGCTCCTCATCCTTATCACTAACACAATCAAGGTTGTGTTCTCATAATGAATGTCCCCCAAGAACTATTGCAATCATGAATGCTATAAGTTATATTTATATAAAAAAAATATATATTATATATATGTGTATATATATATACACATATACATCATACATACATATACCAAGGCTTTTTCCCCCTTCCAAGGGAGGTAGCCAAAAAGGGAAAGGCATAAAAACACTCCCACCCATTTCATCCCTAAATACACTCCACACCCCTCCCACCCTTCCTCTCATCTGAGCACCTCCTGGATGACGGGTCATCCCTGCACCCTGCCCACCGCCCTGGGTCAGAAGCAGTGTCGCAAGACACAGTACATCCACAGCAAGGCGGCTTCATTTAATCGGCGACCCCCCTCTCCGTCCCCCTTTGCATATAAGGCGAGGACAGGGAGAAAATCCCTTCGGGCTGCGTCAAAATTTACTCACACATACTACCCCACCCCCCCGCCCATTCCTCCTCATGCAGTCACATCATCATCCATATACAACCATTCTCCACTCACCTCTGTCTTCCGTCCTCTCCCTTCCTTCCTCAACAGACATTCCCCTCTTCCCCAAAGCCCCCTTCACCCCATCCATCCACCTCATCCTAGGACGTCCCCTCATGTTCACTCCCTCCACATCTGCCTTCCATACCTCTTTTACTAGTCTTTCTTCACTCATTCTTTCCATGTGTCCAAACCATCCTAATATTCTTTCATCAACCCTATCTCCCAAATCCTTTTTCACCCCTGTTCTCCTCCTCACCTCCTCATTTCTCACTCTATCCAGCCTAGTAACCCCCACCATGCTTCTCAGACACCTCATCTCAAACACATTCAAACTCCTTCTCTCTTCTTCTCTTATGTTCCACATTTCGGCCCCATACAGTGCTGTTGGCACAATCACTCCTTCATACAGTCTCCTCTTCGCATCCATTCCCAAATGTCTATTCCTCATTACACTCTTTAAACCACCAAGGCATTTACTCGCTTCTCTCAATCTACATTCTACCTCCACCTTCACTCCACCTTTTCCTGCCACACTTGCACCCAAGTATCTAAAACTATCCACTTCCTCCAGTCGCTCTCCCTTAATGTTCACTTCCAGTCTACTGCCAATTTCACCCCTTGTACATCTCATCACCTTACCTTTACCCAAATTTATCTTCAGCTTTCTTCTATCACATACTCTCCCAAACTCTGCCACCAGCTTCCTCAATCCCTCCTCTGATCCTGCCACAAGCGCAGTGTCGTCCGCAAACAACAGCTGGCTCACCTCCCACTTTTCTCCATTTTCTTTAACCATCTCCAATCCCTGACTCACTACCCTAGCATTCACCTCTCGCACCACCCCATCCATGTATAAGTTGAACAGCCAGGGCGACATAACGTATCCTTGACGAAGTCCCACCTTTACTTCAAACCACTCACTCTCTCCATTTCTAATCCTAACACATGCTCTACTATCATAAAAACTCTTGACAGCTCCCAAAAGCTTTCCTCCTATCCCATAAATCTGCATAACCTCCCACAGTGCCTTTCTGTCTACCCTATCATAAGCCTTTTCCAGATCCATAAAAGCCCAAAAAACATCCTTCCCCTTTCCTATAGCTTTCTCACATATCTGTCTTACCACAAAGATCTGATCTACACAACCTCTACCCGTCCTAAATCCACACTGTTCCTCACCAATTACTCCTTCTGTTCCTCTCCTAATCCTCTCAATTAAGATCCTCCCATAAGCCTTCCCTACTACACTCAATAGGCTAATCCCTCTGAAATTACTACATTCACACTTGTACCCTTTTCCCTTGTAAAGAGGAACTATACAGGCACTACTCCAGTCCTCCAGTACTCTACCCTCTCTCCAGCAAACATTAAATAACCTCACCAACCAGTCCACCACCACTGAACCTCCCTTTTTCAGACATTCTGCATGGCATCCATCCAGACCAGGTGCCTTACAACTGCCTTCACCTCATCCTTCCTTATTTCTCCTCCATTCTCCTCACTCATCACTCTCATTTTCTTCGCATTTCCCACTGCAGCTATCTTTCCTTCCCTATCCTCCTTCACATTCAGCAACTCCCTAAAATATTCTGCCCATCTTCCCCTCACTGCCATCTCTTCCATTATCATCTCTCCATCTGTACCTTTTACCTTTTCTTCCCTACTTGATTCGCCTCCTCTTCCTCTCTTAATTTCTTTCCAAAACATCTTTTTATTACTTTCAAAATTTTCTGTCATACTCCTACCCCATTTCACATCTGCTCTCCTCTTTGCCTCCTTTACCTTTTGCTTTACTTCTCTTTTCTTTGTACGTCTCGTATGACTCCCCTGTCCTCTTTTGTAACCAATCTGTGAATGCTCGCTTCTTCTCTTCTACAACCTTCTTTGTTTCCTCATCCCACCATTCACTACCCTTTCTTCTATTTCCCCCTGTCCTTGTTCCACACACCATCCTTGCACACTTTAGGACTCCCTCCTTGAACCATCCCCATTCCTCCTCCACACCCATCTCTGCTCTATCCTATTCCGCTGAGCTGAATAGTTGTGCTGTGTTTTCCATCAATTTTATTGCATTCAGCATATATTTGTCCTACACTAGCCCTCAGAAAAAAGGAAAGAAACCGACGAGAAAGATTTACCCAAGCCAAAGAGAAGAGAAGAAACACCCGAACAAGAATCACCATATGTTTTTATGGAAGGGGATTCCACTTCCAAGCAATTACTCGCCCCTTTCCCCCTCTCATTTCCATCCACCTATGATATATGAAGTGTAATGAGGTAAATAAGCATTCATCTGGTGTTTGGAAATGAGTTAATCTCCTTTATATCATTTGTAATGGGGAAATATGATTCGGTTTTTGAAGAATTTGGTTTTAGAACAGATTTTTGGAACTAATTATGTTCAAAAACAGAGGTTTGACTGTATTAGTCAAATTCTTGTGCACAGCATCAGCTGCCATATTTATGATATCACAAAACCCGCATTATAAAATATGAAGTTACTACTGTATTACTAGTTCTTTTATTCTGAGTAATAATACATATACCAAAGGCTTTTCCCCCTTACAAGGGAGGTAGCCCAAAAAACAAAGGCATAATAACCCATTCCATCCCCTTCATCCCTCTTTTCTTAGCTCCTCCTGGATGATGGGTCATTCCTGCATCTTGCCCACTGCCCTGGGTCAGAGGCAGTGTCACAAGGCACAGCACATCCACAGCAAGGCTGTTTCATTAAATTGGCAAAAAAAAAAAAAAAAACCCACCCTCTAATCCCCTCATGCAGAAATGCAGAAGACAGGGAGAAATCCTTTCGGGCCACATCAATTTATTTTTCATACATACTCCCTCAACCCCCCATCCCCCACCCACTCCCCCTCATGCATCACAGCATCATCCATACACAACCATTCTCCATTCACCCCTATCTTCTGTCCTCTCCCATCCTTCCTCAACAGACATTCACCTCTTTCCCAATGCCCTTTTTACCCCCATCCATCCATCTCATCCTTGGTTGCCCCCTCATGTTCACCCCTTCCACACCTCTTTTAATAATCTTTCTTCACTCATTCTATCCATGTGTTCAAGCCATTCCAATACTCCTTCATTAACTACTTCCATACGGTGACGCCTACGTAGGTGTCATGAGGAGCAAGTGGGTACGCGATGATGCCGACATCGTCGTCTTGATAATATTTATTGTAACCTCCATTCTCTCTAAACTGGCTTCATCATATTTTCTATGGTTATCAAAATTCACGGGTGAAAGAGAATGAATGATTGAGCACCGACTTTATTTTTTATAATGCGATTATTATGATGCAACATCGCACGTCGGGCAGCTAATGCTGCCAGATGTGCGATGTGCCTCGGAGTGAAGAGGTTAACCCTATCTCCCAATTCCCTTTCCACCCCTGTTCTCCTCACCTCCTCATTTCACACTCTATCCAGCCTAGTAATCCCTATCATACTTCTCAGGCACTCATCTCAAACACATTCAAACTCCTTATGTTCTGTTTCTGCCCCATAAAGTGCTGTCAGCACAATCACTCCTTCATACAATCTCCTATTAGCATCCATTCCCAAATGTCTATTTCTCATTACACTTTTTAATCCTCCAAGGCATTTCCTTGCTTCCCTCAATCTATATTCTACCTCCCCTCCTCCCTTTCCCACCACATTCTCACCCAAGTAATTAGAACTATCTACTTCCTCCAGTCTTCCTTAATACTTACTTTCAGTCTGCTGCCACTTTCTCCCCTTGTACATCTCATCACCTTACTTTTATCCACATTTATCTTTAACTTCCTTCTTTCACACACCTTCCCAAACTATGTCACTAGCTTCCTCAATCCCTCCTCTGATCCTGCTATAGGTGCAGTGTCATCAGCAAACAACAACTGTCTTATCTCCCACTTATCTTCATTTTCTTTAACCATCTCCAATCCCCAACCCACTACCCTTGTGTTTACCTCTCACACCACCCCATCCATGTATAAATTGAATAGTCAAGACAACATAACACATCCCAGGCAAAGTCCCACCTTTACCTCAAACCATTCTCTCTCCATTTCCGATTCTACAAATGCTTTACTACCATAGTAAAAACTTGACTGCTCTTAGTTTTCCTATCCCATTTATTTGCAATACCTCCCACCGTACCTTCCTGTCTACTGTCATAAGCCTAAAAAAAGGCATTCTCACATACATCTTACCACAAAAATCTGATCCATGCAACCCCTCATGTTTTAAACCCACAGTCCCCACCAATTACCCCATTCCTCTCAATCAAGACCCTCCCATAAGCCTTTCCAACTTCACTTAAACTGATCTCTGATACTACACCCACACTTGTCTCCTTTTCTCTTGTAAAGTGGAAATATACAGGCACTTCTCCGGCTGTCTACCCTCTCGTCAAACATTAAATAACCTCACCAGCCAGTCCACCTTCACTGTACCTCCTTTTTTAAACATTCTGCATGACACCCATCCAACCCAGGTGCCTTACCTGCTATCATAACACCTGCCTTCAACTCCTCTTTCCTTATTTCTCCTCCATTTTCCTCACTCATCACTCATTTTCTTGGAGCTTCTCACCCCAACTACTTTCCCTTCCTATCCTCCTTCACAATTAAAACCATGTAATAATAATAAACAGAAAACGTGATCAAACCTGTTCACACAATCTGGGGTAACTCATGTACAACTAAAACATATATAATCAAAACGCCAACGACGTCATCCTCATGTACCCACCTACCTATGTAGGTGTCGTTGTACCAAAGAGGTTAATGTTCTTCTGAATTGATTATCATCAGCACTAATGTCCAACACAATTTCCTGTTCTCATTGGTGCCTACTGAAGACAAACTTGTTACACTTTCACACAGTAAAGGCAATCCTTTGTAGTCTTTATGACTCATGTCTGGGTGTTCCATCACCATTTAACCCCTGAACCTGAGCCCTTGTCTTTCCTATGGAAAACATTCAACAACTGAGCTAATTTATAAATTCAAAGCTATCAACTCACTGGGAACTTGCTTCCGACTGGTGAATATTCATTTGCTTTGACAGAGTACACACCACCAACCATTCTGGGAACTGGGTGTCTCTTGGAAAATGGTGTGCAGTCACTGAACAACCAACCATTAGGGACCAAAAGATTGAACAACAAAAGTCCAAGAAGCAACACTCACAGTGACCTCCCCATACCAAATCTAAAGTACATTATATCTCTATGTGGGCAACCTATCTTTGTCCAGTACAGCAACTACAAAATATATATACCAAAGCCGTTTCCCCCCCTTACAAGAGGAGGGTGAATCTACCCATTTTCACAGCGTGTCAAACCCTCACCTCTAAGTGCATACCTGAAAGGCTGTCTCCAGACTGGGCCCCAAGATTCTATCAACTTCAACTGTTTCTTGCACCTTTTCACACACTAAGATCTGAAAATGGCAACTGCTACCTTCCTCCTGTTTCTACTGTGGGTTTTACATTGTGAAAATCAAAGCAACAAAAATTATTCCATAGTCCTGCAATTTCACTTCTTGCCTCATTTTTTCAAGTTATTACAAAATGGTGCCTCAGTACTTCTTGTTTGATAACATAAAAATTTTCAGTTGCATAATACCTAGACAAAAGTCAAGGACAGGATCTCTCCACTGCTTGATAGCCACCAACACAAAATGGTCCTGCAAAACATATGCTAATAAGGTTTGTTTTTACAATGTTTGTATCCTGAAATAAAAGTCAGACTTCCATCAATAGGAAGACACCTATGGGGTTTCCATCATTTCCTTTCAAAATATTTTGCTTTTAATTACATGGAAATCTCGTACTCAACAAAGGTTTCTCTAATCTTCGCCCAAGCTGTATCACATTTGCAGTCCCACACTCAAACAATACATATACCATCGTTGTTCAATTTGTGTATAGGTGAGGATGGAAAAGGAGGTCAATGGGAGCATTAGGTAAGGATTTGGTGACCAATCATTTGTGCACCCCCTTGGGTGGGTAACAAATGTAGTACACAGGGGTGGGAGCAATGCTTGTGGGGTTTGGTCTCTTACTCTCCAATTAATTATCGTAGCTTTACGTGTATGTGCATGTGTTATGGTACACTTCTTAGCCACCAACTCACCAGCAGTTGTACCCTAGAAAATACCATTCCAATATCAAGATTATGATGGGACTCTGGGGAGGTGATACGTGTGGTGCCTATGGTATGCACTGTGTAAGGATTGTGTGGTAAGCACATGGAGCATGTGGTGAGCACATTGTTTCAGACCAATACATACTGAACTACTTTTTTCCATCAAGTTGTTATATGCATCTGAATTTTCACTATACACATGCCAAACATGCACTCTTGGCTGCTAAAGTAATTTGGAGTAAAGACTATAATTTCCAGTTTCCTCAGCACTCCCCCCAGCTCTCTCAATTTGTACCATTTAATTTGTCCTTTTCTTAGCCACATGCATTTCCTTGGTGCAATATCATTTACCATTATGACATTAAAACCTAAATATTACTTTTGGGTTCGAGATGATCCACAAATATTACTACTTTCTTTTATTTTGACATATCCAAATACATTATACACATCTTCCTTTAAACCTATCATGCTCATTATCAGAAAGGGACAAAAAGAAAAGAAAAGAAAAGAAAAGAAAAGAAAAACTCTTCAAGTAGCATGTTCTCCAATTATTTTTCATCCACTTTCTTTTCCACATAATTTCTTTGATGGTAGTTTATCCTAGTATACTTTTAAGTATCAAGTTTATACTTTATTTCTAGTATATTTTCTACTATTTTAAATGCACAATCCTTCCATCCTAAATCTGTATCTTGATATCTTCTTCATCCCTTCTAGATGATCTGTCCACCTGTCATCTGGTGTCTTCTAAGTTTTATTAAGAAGTTTGTCTACAGTTCTGTGGGTCTTTTCTGTCCTGAATTTTATAAATGGGAACCACATCTTCTGGATTCAATTTGTCGAGGATTTTGCTTTCACGAAATCTTAAAAATTAATGTACTGTAGTAGGATGGATTAGCTCTTGCAAACACTTCACCAATGTCAATGACTTATCTGGCCCCACTCTGATGCTCTTGATACTAGTCTAAATTCTGATAGCAAGATTGTCCTGTTTGCATATTCTCATTCTGTGTAATCTGAAAAGAAGTAATGAATGTGTACCCTGTGTATTGTGTGTGCATACATGTTTGCACGCTGTGCACACCAGCATGCGTGTATTTCATACAGTGTATGGATGTATGTATACAAGTATATTGTTACAGATGTGTGTGCACATGGGGACACATACCAAAAATGTGAGGGAAAAGTGAAAACGTGGAAAAGAATGATACAAAGGAGCAAGGGAAATTTCTGCAAGAATGTAACAAAGAGAAGATGCAGCTATGCCTTAGCCTACCAGGGATAGTAGGCCAGTAACTCCTGCACAGGAAGGGTAAAATTATAATGTACAAATACATAAGCAATAAAAAAAAATAACCATACACTTATGATACTATTCCCATGTTAATGATGCATTCTTCTTCTTCTTCTTCTTCTAGATCCTCAGCATATCTTGGCAACATCCAATTCCTTATTTTATGGGTGCAAGCGACTTAATTGATTCAACTTGGTCCACAGTTAGTTTGGTATTTCTAGTAACACACTGCTCCTACACTTCAATCCAAATGGTGGCCAGATTGTAGTCAGTAATATGGTGAAATTCCAATGCCTTGTCATCTTCACTGATGTCCACAATTTTACAACTTCAATTTCTTCCCTCCAGTACCTTCATTCTTCACTGTTTTATGATGGCTTCTCAGTCCTTCAAATCTTCATTTACTATAATAGTAACTACAAATTGGTCTACTTTGAGTATAACTAATATTACCATCAACATAACCCTCTCAGGAATGTTATGTAGTAATCATTTTCATATCTAATTACACCATATCCAACCTAACCCATATCTGGGTATTCAAAATGGGGTTCACTTGTGGGGCTCATTGTACCATATCCAGGATTTTCCATATCAGTGACCCTTTGACTATTAACTTGAATACAAGAGGGATTACTGTAGGTATCTTTATTGCACATCAAAGTACTGTACATTTTTTTTTTTTTTTTTTTTAAATCAATGTATGTTAAGGAGGGGAGTTAAAGGACTGCCGAATTCATTAGATGACCCCTTTGGCTCTATTAACCCAGACCCCCCCCACTCTCTCTCTCACACACACACTCTCACAATTGGCTCTTTATCCTTTGTCAGACAACCATATATATTAAAAGCACACACTTCATACATATTAAAACTTGTATAACCCATCTTAGCACCTCATGAAGGGTCACCTTGTCCATTTCCATACTGATTGTGTTGAAGGCCCCTCCATGGCTACAACATAATTTACAGATCATATGAAAAGAATACCCATTCAGGCCAAACCTTTCTTTCACACATTCACAATCTTCCTCAATTCACTCCTTTAGTTTGCCCTCTACCCTACTCCACAGACATTCCTTGTGCATCCAAGGCCCCTTTTACCCCATCCATCCACTTCAGCTTTCTCTCCACACTTTTTTGCTAGCCTTCTCTTGCTAATTCTTTCCATATGCCCACATCACCACAACACTTGTCCACCCTAACACACAATCCTGTCCACCCACTCTATTCCTGACACTCACAACTAGCCTATTGCTCATGCAAAACTTTTTACCACCTTCAACAGATGTTCCTTTACCTCCATATGTCAACAATACATTAAACAATGTCAATCATCATACAACTTCCCCAAGTCTTTGTCATACAGTAAACAAAGTCCTGTATGTGTGAACTTTCCCAGCCATACATTACAAACAACTAGCACTCTCATCTATATCCTCAACCATATTCATTTCCCAAACTTAAAACAAATTTAATGTAGAAATTTTGGTTGTTATATATTTCATATTTTCATATACATGACCTGTGTATCTGTTCCTGAGAGGGTTAACTAGAGCATAAAAACAACCCAATTCCTAATGTATGATACAGTACTCCTTTCCTAATTAAGTTCTTTCTATAAATACACCAGTACTTTCTATATTACAAAATATATACATGTACACAATATATTGTGCATGTCTGAATAAATGTATGCATTGTACCTAATTCATACATTTCTGTAGTTAGACTCAACTACATACTCCAAATAAGCTTTGTTGACCTATTCTCTAAATAATATAACATTCTATTTGATTAGAGAAGTTGGGCCTAGAAAGCACTTATGGTACAAAAATGCAGATATAAAAATTCTTGTACAACTTAAAAGATAATGTCCCTAACATGCAATTATTTTGGATGGTACTCAAGTGTCAGTGCATACACAATTATCTTGCCGAATGCGACTGGCCGATTGCACGTGATATTGCAGGCTTGTTCGTTTCCATTTAATACAAGGTTTCCCCCCAAAACTCCTTGTTCCACAGTTATGCAACAAAATCTAGTGGACGATTAAATCCGCCCTTGCGGTTCATGTACTGACGATACTTTCTCTTGGTTATCACATGAACTGCACCATAGTTGTTGCCTTCAACTTTTTTCCCTAAAAACCAGAGACAGCAACTATTACATCTCTGTCCACCATTTACCTTCACAATGAGGGGGTTTCATGCAAATCAGAGCAAACTGAATGCCAACTTATATAACAAAACTTTCATTCATAGAATTCATACAAATGTGCAACTGAATAGCTAACATGGATAAGCAAATATGCAACAACCAAATTTCATCTTTCAAATTTATGACAACTTTTAATAAATACCAGTCATTTATCTTAAAAACTGATAATGCCAAAGCAGAGTAAACTTTGCAAAATCCCCTTACCTTTTGTGGTTTCAAAATTATCAAACCCTAGTACTGCTCTCATCTGCTGCTCTTCCGGTGTCAACTCTTCATATGGAGCATCTGTAATAGTAGTACATACAAGATGAACTATGGCTGTAAGACCATGGCAAAATCCAATAAACTACAGACACACTCGTATTGTACCATGCTGTAAATCTATTTGTATACACCACTCCAATTTCTCTCTCCAATATGCAAATTAACACCTATGCAATGAACTTAATTCTACAAAGTACCCATGGACGACATAGGAGTTCTGTGGTGGAACATGGTATAGTTCATCCATTTCCTGTCTTTGTCATGTCAGCTGGGTCAGCCACATAACAAATGACCTTCCTGTCAGTCACAACTGCACAGAAATTCTGATGTATAACTCTTTCCTCTCCAATAATTTCTTCTTCCAGGAATTTTTGCATTGCATTTTAACTTTCAAATGCCATTTAAATAGTATTTGTCTAGTGCTGAGAAATCAGCTTCCAATTTCGTTTCTACTCCATTCCTGTCTCCATCCAAATCTTATCTAGGTCTTTGGTGTATGTATGTCCTGTACCAATTTACAATCCTCTGCTTTTCCCTTCCTTCATGATCTCTGTGTCATCAGCAATTTTAGTTTACTTCCAAGCCTCCTTTAGTGCAACTATCTGGGCAAGTTTCTGGTAACAAATATTTCACTTTGTCCATAACAAGGCTACAAGCATGACAGGTGCATGAAAAATCCAAAGGAAATAATGACAGAGTGAGGAGCAAGCACTTGCACAATCTGTCATTACCGCAGCCAAGCAATTGCCACATGTCTTTTAGTTGTCAGTAGTTAGAATCAGAGGGATTCCATGACATGTTGCCCACCCAAACTTGTGGCAATATCATAATACCCACATCATTCACTTTTGGGCATATTTGTTCCACCCTGTGTACCCCATCTCAAGCTATGTACTGTTTTCCTATTTAAGAAGGATAAATACCGTATTTTACGGCTTACAAGACGCACTTTTTTTCCTAAAAAATACCCTGAAAAATACTAGTGCGTCTTCCAAGACGAATGTTGTATTTAAGGCAACACCCAGGCTCTAGTGAGTTTGGACAGACCGATAGCGTTCTGGATTTGTATGTTGAGTCATTACACTATGATGTTAGCTGAAGTACTATTTAATTCAGCCTTTTGTATAATGTGAACTCAGTACTTAGCTGTTACAAGTGTTACCAATACCATAATAATCCTTCCAGTAATGATGAGTTCTCGGGATTTGAGGATGAATATATATATATATATATATATATATATATATATATATATATATATATATATATATATATATATATACAGGTAAACGTCGACTTACGATGGCATTAGGTTTCGATAGAGCCATCGTAAGACGATTTCATCGTAAGTCGATCCCCAATTTGTGTATCACTCTGTTCCGTGGTCACTGTACCTAGCCTACCTGTATATTAACCACCAGAGATACTGAATATAGCCTATTAAACATGTACAGTAGTTTATTTAATTATTTTTATCCTTTTTACCATATTCAAACACTATAATATGTATTTTCAGTACGGAACTTAAATCTCGCGGGCAGCAGCCAATGCCAGCCGTACGACGTGACGTAATAATACTCGCATCGTAAAATATAGTCACCGCTTATATTGATCGTTCTCTCTTTCACCCGCGAATTTTGAAAACCACAGAGAATGAGATTCAGGGCACACTTGAGAGAATGTAAAAACACAGGGGCGACTACAATAAATATAATCAAGACGCCGATATGGCAGCGTCGCGAATCCACTTGCTCCTCATGACGCCTACGTGTGCGGCACCGTATGGAAGGGGTTAAATTATCATATCGTCGTCGTCGTCGTCATCGTAAAGTCGAACAATCGTAAGTCGCGGCCATCGTAAGTCGACGTTTACCTGTATATATTCATTTTTATATTCTTACATGCATATTTTTGATAATTTTTATTTATTTCTATGAAAATAAAACCACCCTTGGACAATGAAAAATGTGTGGTATATTTACTAACCACCAACTAGTATGTCATCGTCATACAAACAAAATCGGATAAGTGATTACGTAATGTAAACGATACGTGCCGTCGCCCGCCACTAAAACCTTTAAAAAATTTACCTATGCTATTTTTATTTACATAGTTGTGAATCGATGGCGAGTGCTTCAGCAAATTTATGATGAGAGTTGAGACAAAAGAGTCTAGCAGACTCCTTGCTTCTTATGTTTTTTTTGTTCAGTGGTCGGGTATATGGTGAATGTGTTCTTGTATTAGAATGACTTTTTCTTAGAAATTTCTTTCAAATATTAGGGTGCGTCTTCCAAGATGCAGCGTCTTGCAAGCCGTAAAATACGGTAATTCCTTAGTCATATAGATGTTGAGTGAATTTTGAAAGGAACTGTTGGAAACTGGGATAGTCATGTGGGCTAGGTAAAGGAAAAGATTGAATATATCAAATCAAAACATGAAATAACATGTATTTTAGGCTTTCTGGATTTGGAGAAGGTATATGACAGGGCTGACTAAGTATTGTGGGATGTGCTGCAAATGCACAATATTGGGAGGGAGGGGGGGAATAGCTGAGGGCAGTCTGGGACTTTTACACATTTTGTAGTAAGGGTAAACTACATTAAACTCCTGGCTTACACAAAATTCTTCATAAAGAGACATCTTCCTAGCCTTCTCTGAGATAAGAATGAGTACCTGCACCATGTTGTGGTACAGAATGGAGACAGCAAGTGGATGAAGGTGAATGTGGGGCTGCACCAGGGTTATGTAATGGCACCAGTTGTTCAACATGTCCATGGATGGTGATGTAGGAGGTAATTATGAGGGTGCTAGCCATGGGATTGGACTTAGTGAGAGGAGGGAAAGGTGGTGGTAAGCAGCCAGTTGTTTGCAGATAACAGTGCATGCATTCCAGACTTAGAAAATAGACTGAAGCAGTTAGTTGTTGTCATTCCCTAGATTGTCTGTCTGAGCAGTCCCGTCTTCCCAAGGAATGCTATGGCTGGAATGGGGTTTTCCCACAAATCCTTTATATTGTATGTTGTGTTGTTTGCACACATGATTGTGTATAATGTATTCTTCCATTATGTGTTGAATAGTATGGGAAATTGTCCACAATGCAGTCATCCAGCTTCTGGTAGCTTAGAGGGGCTGGGTGGTGGCCGCATCGCAGTCTAGCCAGGTGGACTCTGTCCTATCATGGGAGAGAGGACTCAGAGGGATGAAATATCCGGGGGTCTGGTATGCAACAATGTGTTGCCTTTTAGTGTGTTAATGGAGCAGTGAGTGATAGGACTGAATATGTTTCCAAAGGCTGGTATTTGGTGGTTGTGGAGGAAGAGTATGTGACCCATTTTCGTATCTTTCTGCATCCAGTTCATTCTTAAAATCTTCTAGTTTTGGCACTCAATGTTTCTCCATTTAATTTGTTCCAGACATCAATCACTATATATGGGAAGCTATTCTTTTTCAAATCTCTTCTGTAACTGTCCTTATTGAGCTTCTTTTCATGTCCTCGTTTCTCTTCTGTCCCGTTTCAAATAAGTCGTCTCTATCAAGAATTTCCATACCTTTCATAATTCTGTAAATGGTTAAGGGGGCCGTCGCGATAAATTTAAGAAAAAAATCGAAATATTCGAAAAAAAAAATTCCCTGTCATCTAGTGGCCTTTGGCAAGCCAGTCCTGAAATATTTCAGCGAAATACAAAAAAATAAAGGAGTTATGGCTATTTTTCTGCCCCCCACCCCCACTTTCTAGTACACTTTCGCTGCACAAATGTTCGATTAAGTTATTTCATCGCAATAAAAATGGCACAAATGCGTTGTATTTTGTTATTCACTAATATAGACTACTTGGAAACACATCCTAGACTGCGATCTGTTCACTCGGTACGTAAGCTGAGCGAATCATTGTGGAGAGAAATCGAATTGTCGTTCCTTGGAGATAGATAGATATATAGAACTTTTATTTGAAGCTATAATCATTTCAAGAATGCCTAAACATTCGAAGAAGAAGCGTGTGTTTCATGAAAGCTAAGAAACTGAATAAAATAATTGAGATACTGGAGACGACTCATAGCAGTGACCTTGAATAGTGCTGCTGATGCGCCAGCCCGGGACGCGCGAAGCCGAGCGCGTGTTAACCCTTCCTCCGCCCCCCTTATCCTCGTTTCTCACACGACGTCACCGCAACCATCGAGCATGCGTTTCATACATCATGAGACTACAAATGACGCTCCGTGTGCTTTTTTTTCATCACAAGAGCGACTGTCATTGATCATAACTTTGGAGGGACACAATCTTCTTTCTCAATTGGTTAGAGTCAATTCCATCATTACAAAAGCACTTGAACAAGACAAAAATGTTGGTTCATCGCCAAATAAAGTCTATCTATCTCTATCTAACTATCTTTCAGCTCCGATTTCAAGCCGGGAGCTTTCTAATAAGCGAACCTGGAGACAATGAGAGACGTCACTTCCTGAAACCCTCGCCTTCTGACCTCCTGATACCTCGTAAAACGGGGGATCAGGTACCAGCTACACTTTATAATAACATGTGAATGACATAGAATGCATGAAGATTGGCGCAGAGAAAAAAATTGAAAGGAAAAATACAAAAAAATGCAAGGAAATGTATTTTGAACTTCAAAGCTCAATATCTCAAAACTACCCTTTTCTCTACATTTTTTCTATCTCCTCCGTAACTACTCGGGCGATTTTAATGGGGTTTGGATCATTTGAAAGCTGAATAAATTTGCAAACTTTTTATTGTGTTTTTCTTTTCTTTTCATGATAGACGTTGATATATTGTATTTTGAAAAAAAATATGACACGTTTCAAAAAAAAAAAATTCTTTCTCCTAAACTAAGAGGAAATTCCAAAAACGCCACAATGATTTTTTAGGTATTGCTATGGAGCATTTGTGGTATTTTTTTCGGCATGCTCAGTCAATGGATAAGTGAGGAGATAGAACTTTTGTAATTGGTCAAAAACGGTTTTTTATTAATAACTTCATTGTTTTTCAACCAAATATGAAAATTGGTGGTGAACATCTCAGTATATGTATATATAACTATTAAAAATTCGCGAAATTCCGATCGTAATTGACGAAGTTCGTTTTCGAGCGCGACGGCCCCCTTAACAAATCACCTTTTTCTCTTCTGTTCCAGTGTTGATAGATGTAATTTCTCCAATCTTTGTTAATGTCAAATTTGATAGTGTAGGTGCCATTTTTGTCACTACTCTTTGAATTCTTTCTAATTTTCTTATACATACATATACCAAAGGCTTTTTCCCCCTACACGGTGTTGAAGCATACTCTAGTTTAGGTCTTATTAGTGTAACCACCATTTTCTTTACCATTTCTTCATCATGTAGTCAATGGCCACTTTCATTGATCTTAAGTTAAAAGTCTCTCCAAATAATTTATTGACATGTACATCAGGTGTCAAGTCACCCAAGATAATCACTCCCAGGTCCTTTTTCAGAATCAACTTTTTTGACTTCCTGGTTTCCAATCCTATATTGACCCGACATTTTATTTCTGCTTTTTCCAAATTCCATTATACTACATTTCTTAATGTTAAAGTTCATTTTACATCTCTGACTCCATTACCATATTTTGTCCAGGTCTTCTTGTAGTGATCTGTAATCTTCTTCTGTTTTTACTCTCGAGTATTTTGAGGTCGTCAGCAAAGAAGTTCATGTAACACTTCACTCACTCATCCACATCATTTATATATATGGCAAACATAAGGAGCCAATACAGAGCCTTGTGGGATGCCACTTATCAAATCTTCCCAGTTCAAATTTCTGTCTCTTAACCCCTTCCATACGGTGCCGCACACGTAGGCGTCATGGGGAGCGAGTGTATTCGCGAGGCTGCCATATCGGCGTCTTGATTATATTTATTGTAGTCGCCCCTCCATAATGACATTCTTTCTAATTCTTTTGTAATCGCATTTTCTATGGTTATCAAAATTCACGGGTGAAGAGAGAACGATCGATATAAGCGGTGACTATATTTTATGATGCGAGTATTATTACGACACGTCGTACGGCTGGCATTGGCTGCTGCCACCGAGATCTAAGTCCATGACGCCTACGTGTGCGGCACCGTATGGAAGGGGTTAAGGACCACTCATTTTTCTCCCAATTAAGAAATCCTTCATCCATTCCAGTAGCTTACCTTGTATTCCTATTATTTCAATTTTTCTTGTTAACTTTTTAGGTGGTACTTTGTCAAAACTTTGTCTTGTACTTTGTCTTGCGACACTGCTTCTGACCCAGGGCAGTGGACAGGGTGCAGGGATGACCCGTCATCCGGGAGGTGCTAAGATAAGAGGGAAGGTGGAGGGGTGTGGAGTGTATTCAGGGATGGAATGGGTGGGAATAATTTTATGCCTTTCTTTTTTGGCTACCTCCCTTGTAAGGAGGAAAAAGCCTTGGTACATGTATGTACTTCGTCAAAAGCCTTCTGCAAGTCCAAGAAGGCACAATCAGCCCAGCCATCTCTTTCTTGTATTATCTCAATTAATCTCGAGTAAAAGCATATTAAGTTTGTGGTACAGTCTTCCATTTCTAAAGCCAAATTGTTTAGGGTATAATATTTCATTTTCTTCAAAGTGTTTGACCCATTTGTTTCTAATAACTTTTTGCATATTTTTGCTACTGTGCTTGTAATGGAAACTGGTCTTAAGTATCTTCTTAGTTTCCTCCTTTATATATTGGTACTATTTGCATTTTTCCAATCTTGCGATACCTTTCCTTCTTTGAGTGAAAAGTCTATTTGTCCCCCCCGTCGTCTCCTCTCTGAGCATTTCTATTCTCTTTGTTCTTGAAGTTAGTTCTTAAGGCCCTTTGCCTGGTATCTTGAGGGGTGAATAAAATAGATGTAGTTTTTCAGATGCTTCTTGGTCTCAATCAGTACACCTCGAGAATCCCACCCGGAACTCTCTACATTACGTCAAGCCACCTTCGTTCTGACATCACTCTTTCATTCATCCAATAGTCTTTTACTTCTCAAACAAGTGCCACACCTTAAGGGCGTGACTTTTCCTTTCTGCACCAATGATTTTTCTCTTCCTCCACCCTTTTCTCCAATTAGAGAGGCTGTTATACTCTTCTAAACGATATCACCACGTAAGCATTATGTTGTAACAAAAATGGCTTGTCCACTAACAATTAAAAGACAAAACAATATCGCAACCACCAGGCAACACTCCGCACTAAGTTACATATACAAGGCGCGAGTTTGACTCGGCTATCCTTGTCGCCTGTTGTATCATAACATCCTAATAAAGACTATAAAGTTTCCTTCCAGTCCTTCTACCCCTCAATCTATTCCGATCTACCTTAAATGTCTACCTCTATCTACCGGCCTCTTACACTATTATCTTGTATAATTTGTCCGTCAGTTCGTCTATACACTCTTTCAGTATCCAATTTGCAATTCCATCCTGTCCATGCAATTTCCTAACATCTAGTTTTTTTTTTATTTGGTCTCTTATTTCTGTGTTCTCTTTATTTCTTTCATTTTCTTATTAATTTTTTATATGGTACTTTGTCAAATGCCTTCTGCAAGTCCAAGAAGGCACAATCTGCCCAGCCATCTCTTTCTTGTATTATCTCAATTAATCTCGAGTACAAGCAAATTAAGTTTGTGGTACACGATCTTCCATTTCTAAAGCCAAATTGTTTAGGGTTTACCATTTTATTTTCTTCAGTGTTTGTTTCCGATGACTTTTTTTTTTTTTTTGCATATTATTGCTACTGTGCTTATAAGGGATGGTCTGAAGTTTGTAGGATCTTCCCTATTTCCTCCTTTATATATTGGTACTATGTTTGCATCTTTCCAATCTTGCAGTACCTTTCCTTCTTTGAGTGAGAAATCTATTATCTTGTACAATTTGCGAGTCATTTTGTCTACACACTCTTTCAGTATCCAATTTACAATTCCATCCTGTCCATGCGATTTCCTGACTACATTTTTATTTGGTCTCTTTTTTATTCTTTTTGTATTGCCTTTCTTTCTTTCATTTAGGTGACCTTTCTTGTTGTCCATCTTCCCAAAATTGTAAGCTCTCAATTGTAAAAACTGACCTAAAATGTCTGATCATAACTTCTGCCATTTCTGTGTCATCTATATATTCTTTATCTCCATGCAATTTCATTATTTCATGTTTATCCTTTAGTTTTTCATTAATATATCTGTAAAAGAGTTTGGGTTGATCACTACATTTGTCTATAATATATTTTTCATAATTTCTTTTTTCTTTCCTGCATATATTCACATATTTGTTCCTAAGTTTGATATATGTTTGCCATTTGGATGTTTTTTTTTTTCTTTTTTCATTTATTCCAGGCTTTATCTCTCGTCTCTAGCCTCACTACACCTTTTGTTATACCAACACTTTATATAAATCTCTCTTTGTTTCTTTTTTAGTACATATGTCAATTCCTTCCTTGTCTATTTCTTTGAATATGTTCCATTTGTCTTACATCTCTGTTTCCTCTTGAGAGAATTTATCCCAGTTTGTGTTTTGGAAATTTTTTTCTTAGTTGTACAAAATCAGTTTTGTTGTACATTAATCTTTCTACTCTGTTTATCATTCCTACCTACACAGTGAATTTAGGACGAGTAGAGGTTGTGTAGATCAGATTTTTGTGGCAAGACATATGTGAGAAAGCTATAGGAAAGGGGAAGGATGTTTTTTGGGCTTTCATGGATCCGGAAAAGGCTTACGACAGGGTAGAGAGAAAGGCATTGTGGGAGGTTTTGCGGATATACGGGATAGGAGGTAAGCTTCTAGGAGCTGTCAAGAGTTTTTATGAGAGTAGTAGAGCTTGTGTCAGGATTAGAAATGGAGAGAGTGAGTGGTTTGAGGTAAAGGTGGGACTTCGTCAAGGATACGTTATGTCGCCCTGGGTGTTCAACTTATACATGGATGGGGTAGTGCGAGAGGTAAAAGCAAGGATAGTGGGCAAGGGATTGGAGACGGTTAAAGAAAATAGAGAAAAGTGGGAGGTGAGCCAGCTGTTGTTTGCGGACAACACTGCGCTTGTGGCAGGATCGGAGGAGGGATTGAGAAAGTTGGTGACAGAGTTTGGGAGAGTGTGTGATAGAAGAAAGCTGAAGATAAATGTGGGCAAAAGTAAGGTGATAAGATGTACAAGGGGTGAAAGTGGCAGTAGACTGGAAGTGAGCATTAACCTCTTCACTCCGGTTCAAAATCTCGCGGGCAGCATTAGCTGTCAGACGTACGATGTGTCGTAATAATACTCGCATCATAAAATATAGTCACCGCTTATATCGATCGTTCTCTCTTTAACCCGTGAATTTTGATAACCATAGAAAATGTGATGAAGACAGTTTAGAGAGTATGTCATTACGCAGGGGCAACTACAATAAATATAATCAAGACGCCAACATGGCAGCCTCGCGTATCCACTTGCTCCTCTTCCCTTTCTTCTACACTCTTCTCACTGCCAGGCCCATATGCACTTACAAAAACCCACATCTCCTTTCCCAATTTCACCTTCATCCACATTATTCATGAGGAAACCTCCTTCGACTCCACTACCCGTTTACCTATCTCTTCACTTACTAGAATAGCCACCCCTTCCCTCCCTCGCCCTCTCCACTCCTGATAACCTCCCACTTACACTCCCAAACTTACACTCACCCTTCCCTTTCAACTTAGTTTCACTCAAAGCCAACACATCCATCTTTCTTCTCACAAACATACTACCTATCTCTTCCCTTTTACTCTCATCTGTACCACATCCATGCACATTAAAAGACCCAAACCTTAGGGTGCTGGTCCGAGAACTTCGAGACCCTCTTATGCCTTCTCTTTTTTGTTTAGGAATGTCCCCTGTGGGGCTACAAGGAGAAGGATGCCTAGTCCCAATCCCCGTCCCTTTCTTCTCGCCTCTTACGATCCAAGTGGGAATACTTGCTGGCAGTATTCTTTTCCCCCACCACAGGGAATTCCATCACAGAAAAAGAATACTCAGAGAAATGGTACAGGACAGCAGCAAGGGGTTGGGGGACAGCATAACGGAGGGACAGTCGTAGTATAAAAGTGTCATCATTTCTCTATGAACAGAGTTTTCCTCTATCATAGACAAAATGATGTGTGGCCCTGGTCTGTAGGGGCACCCCATATAGACCCTAAAGTGTCAACTGCATGCTACTTTGCCACAATAACAAGCAGCCAATACCCCATAAAAAAAAAAAAAAAAAAAAAAAAAAAAAAAAAAAAAAAAAAAAAAAAAAAAAAAAAAAATCTTTTCTTCTCACTTCTATCATTGGCTTCAATTCTGAGAGCTTTGTCTTTCTCTTTATCCTCATCAATTCATCCATACATGTTTGAATTTCCAGCTGTTTGCCAATATAACCGCTTTCGATAATACCTCCTCGGCTACCATTTGAGTTTTTAGTTTTATTTTCAGAGGTCTATGTTGTTTTTCTTTTGAATATTTGCCTATCCTGTGGATTTCATTGATTTATCAAAATTTTGCCCTTCATCCTCTATTTCTTTCAAAATTTCCTTTTCCTTTTCTCTCTGGCATCTATACACATGTTTTTCCTGGATACCATTGACCACCTGGATACCATTGGATGGATGGGGTGGTGTGAGAGGTGAATGCAAGGGTAGTGGGTCAGGGGTTGGAGATGATTAAAGAAATTGGTGAAAAGTAGGAGGTGAGCCAGTTGTTGTTTGCCGATGACACTGTGCTTGTAGCAGGATCAGGAGGGATTGAGGAAGTTAGTGACAGAGTTTGAGAAGGTGTGTGAAAGAAGGAAGCTGAAGATAAATGTGGGCATAAGTAAGGTGATGAGATGTACAAGGGGAGAGTGACAGTGGGCTGGAAATGAGCATGAACGGTGAGAAACTGGAGGAAGTGGATAGTTTCTGTTACTTGGGTGCAGATGTGACAGGAAAGGGAGGAGTGTGGGTGGAGGTAGAATGTAGATTGAGAAGCGAGTAAATCTCTTGGTGGAAAGTGTAATGAGAAATAGACATCTGGGAATGGATGCTAAGAGGAGGTTATATGAAGGAGTGATTGTGCCAACAACAATGTACGGGGCAGAAACATGGAACATGAGAGAGGAAGAGAGAAGGAGTTTGAATGTGTTTGAGATGAAATGTCTGAGAAGTATGATGGGGGTTACTAGGCTAGATAGAGTGAGAAATGAGGTGGTGAGGAGGAGAACAGGGGTGGAAAAGGAGCTGGGAGATAGGGTTGATGAAAGAATATTAGGATGGTTTGCCTTGCTGTGGATGTGCTGTGTCTTGCGACACTGCTTCTGACCCAGGGCAGTGGACAGGATGCAGGGATGACCTGTCATCCAGGAGGTGCCAAGATAGGAGGGAGGGAGGAGGGTGGAGGGGGAAAAAGCCTTTGGTATATGTATGTACATACCATTGACCACAATGCACTTACCTTTGTCAACTGTATCTCTCACCCAACTCTCCCTTTCTTTAATTACTTTCATAAGTGGAAAGGGAGTTGGGAGATAGGGTGATTAAAGAGTATTAGGATGGTTTGGACACATGGAAAGAATGAATGTAGAAAGACAAGTAAAAGAGGTATGGAGGGCAGATGTGGAGGGAGTGAACATGAGGGGACGTCCTAGGATGAGGTGGATGGATGGGGTGAAGGGGGCTTTGGGGAAGAGGGGAAGTCTGTTGAGGAAGGACGAGAGAGGACAGAAGACAGGGGTGAAGGGAGAATGGTTGTATATGTATGATGTTGTCATGCATGAGGTGGAATGGGTGGGGGTGATGTAGTATGTGGGAGCAAAATTTGTGTGTGTGTGTGTGTGTGTGTGTGTGTGTGTGTGTGTGTGTGTGGTGTGTGTGTGTGTGTGTGTGTGGTGTGTGTGTGGTGTGTGTGTGTGTGTGGTCCAGTGTGTGGTGTGTGTGTGTGTGGTCCAGTGTGTGTGTGTGTGTGTGTGTGTGGTCCAGTGTGGGTGTGTGTGGTCCAGTGTGTGTGTGTGTGTGTGTGTGTGTGTGTGTGTGTGTGTGTGTGTGTGTGTGTGTGGTCCAGTGTGTGTGTGTGTGTGGTCCAGTGTGTGTGTGTGTGTGGTCCAGTGTGTGTGTGTGTGTGGTCCAGTGTGTGTGTGTGTGTGGTCCAGTGTGTGTGTGTGTGTGTGTGTGTGTGTGTGTGTGTGGTCCAGTGTGTGTGTG
>NC_134792.1:14622564-14685064 GCF_046742065.1 Oratosquilla oratoria
TGTGTGCATGTGATTGTTATGTCGTCTGCGTAGGAAGAGATTTGTATTTCTGAGGTGTCTGGTGTGGGTAAGTCATGCATGTATATATTAAATAGTGTGGGGGATAAAACTGAGCACTGTGGTACTCCATTCTTAATGTTTCTGATGTGCAATGATTGGCCATTATATGACACGTAAGCATTCCCACCTGCCAGATAATTGGCCAGCCATCTTTTGGTGTTATTGTGCATGTCTGTGTTATATATTTTATTTGTTAGGTTGTGGCGGGGGATATCATCAAAAGCTTTACTAATGTCTAATGTTATGAGAAGTGTTCTGTGGTGAGGCCTATCTGAATTGATGCCATCTAAAATTCTGTGTGAGGTTTATCAGAAGAGTGTTTGTGGAGTGTAGTGGCCTAAAACCGTGTTGTGAGTCAGCAAGGGGAATATGTGGTGTGACAAGTTTAAGTATTAGGCGTTCAATAACTTTAGAGGGGGTGCAGAGAAGTGTGATTGGGTGGTGCGATGTTGGGATTGTTGGGTCTTTGTTCGGTTTTGGAATGGTGATTATTTTACCATGCTTCCAGATGTCAGGTATAGTGTTGTTGTTGTTGTTGTTGTCGTTCCCTAGACTGTCTGTCCGAGCAGTCCCGTCTCCCCAAGGAATGCCATAGCCGAAACAGGGTTTTCCCACAAATCCTTTATAGAGTGTATGTTGTGTTGTTTGCGTGCATGATTGTGTATAATGCAGTCTTCCATTATGTGTTGTATGGTATGGGGTGAAGTGTTACATCCTGGGCAGCTGTTCACAACGCGGTCATCCAGCCTCTTCTGGTAGCTTAGAAGTGCTGGGTGGTGACCGCACCACAGTCTGGCCAAGTGGACTCTGTCCCTTCGTGGGAGAGAGGATTCAGAAGGGTGGATATCAGGGGGTCTGGCATGCAGCAGTGTGTTGTCTTTCAGTGTGTTAATGGAGCGGTGAGTGATATGATTATGAATATGTTTCCGGAGGCTGGTATTTGGTGGTTGTGGAGGAAGAGAAGAGAGTATCTGTGCGTGATAAAGGTCTTTGGGTGTTGTTTTAATGTTTTTTGGTGTGTGTGGGTGTTCTGCTATGTAGTGTAGCGGGTGTAATGTGTTTGTGGTGGCTGCGGCAAGTGTTTGTGTGCCTCTCATGTCGAGGTGGTCCCACATGTCACCCAAGGATGAAATATCGTCACCTAGGGATAGTGTATGGCAATGTAGGATGAAAGAGAGGGGGGGGGGGTGGATGTCACATGTAATGAAGCAACTGGGGGGGAGGGGGGGGAGCAGTTTAAGCTACTGGGCACTACTGTGTTGTTGTCTTGCTACTGCACTGCTTTGAACCTGAACATTGGGTGGAGGACAAGGACCCTTCACCCACAAAGATCAATGGGACAAATGGCTACGAGATAAAAGGAAACAGATTTTTTGTGCATGTAGGGAGTGTAAGGTTAACTGAACAACCTAGAGAAACGAATTAACCTCCCCCCACCCCCGAAAAAAAAAATATATATATATATTATATATATTTATATATATATTATATATATATATATATATAAAAATTCACACACACACACATATATATATATATATAAAAAAAATACATACACCAAAGGCTTTCCCCCCTAAAAACCATACAATCCGTTCCCACCCATTCCATCTCCACAAACTTCACTCCTCATCCACCCCCTCCCTCCATCTTGGCTCCTCCTGGATGACAGGTCATCCCTGCATCTCACACACTGCCCTGGATCAGAACAGTGTTGCAAGACACATCCCCAGTAAGGCTGCTTCATTAAATCAGTGACCCCACACCCTCTCCGTCCCCTCATGCAGAAACAGAGAAGATAGGGAGAAATCCCTTTGGGATGCATCAATTTATTTTTTACACACCCTCCATTCCACTCACCCTCATGCATCACAGCAACATCCATACACAAGCATTCTCCATTCACCCCCATCTTCTGTACTCTCCCGTCCTTCCTCAACAGACATTTCCCTCTTTCCCAATGCCCCTTTTAGCCCATCCATCCATCTCATCCTTGGTCACCCCCTAACATTCAATCCTTCCACATCTTTTACTAATCTTTCTTCACTCGTTCTTTCCATGTGTCCAAACCATCCTAATACTTTTTCATCAACCCTAGCTAGCTCCCAGCTCCCTTTCCAACCCCATTCTCCTTCTCACCTTTTTCTCACTCATCCAGCCTAGCAACACCCATCATACTTCTCAGGCACCTCAACACATTCAAACTCTTCCTCTCTTATGCTCCATGTCTCTGCCCCCATACAGTACTGTCAGCACAATCACTCCTTCATGCAATCTCTTTGTAGCATCCATTCCCAATTGTCTATTTCTCATTACACTTTTTAATCCAAGGCATTTACTTGCTTCTCTCAATCTACATTCTACCTCCACCTCCACTCTTCCCTTTCCTGCCACATTTGCACCCAAGTATCTAAAACTATCCACTTCCTCCAATCTCCCTTAATACTCACTTCAAGTCTGCTGACACTTTCTCCCCTTGTACACTTCATCACCTTTTTTACTCACATCTATCTTCAATTTCCTTCTCTTGCACACCTTCCCAAACTCTGTCACTAACTTCCTCAATCCCTTCTCTGATCCTGCTACAAGCAGTCATCAACAAACAACAACTGGCTTATCTCCCACTTTCCTCGTTCTTTAACCATCTCCAATCCCCGACCCATTACCCTTGCATCTAACTCTTGCACCACCCACCCATGTATAAATTGAACTGCAAAGGCAACATAACACATCCCTGGTGAAGTCCCACCTTTACCTGAAACTACTCACTTTCTCCATTTCTGATTCAAACACAAGCTCTACTACTATTGTAAAAACTCCTGACTACTCTTGAAACCTTTCCTCCTGTCCCATATATCTGCAATACCTCCCACAGTGCCTTCCTGTCCACCCTGTCATAAGCCTTTTCCAAATAAAAGCCCAGAAAATATCCTTACCTTCTCCTAAAGTTCTCATATATCTGTCTAACCACAAAAATCTGATCCACACAACCCCTACCTGTCCTTAGCCCACACTGTTCCTCACCAATCACTCCCTCTCTTCCTCTCCTAATCCTCTCAATCAAGACCCTCCCATAAGCCTTCCCAACTACTCTTACACTGCTCCCTCTGAAACTACTACACTCACACTTATCCCCTTTTCACTTGTAAAGTGGAACCATACAGGCACTCCTCCGGCACTCTACGCTCTCTTAAACAATAAACTCACCAGCATGTCCACCACAACTGTACCTCCCTTTCTTTTTTTATTTAGACATTCTGCATGATGCCCATCCAACCCAGGTGCCTTACCTGCTCTCATCATAATAACACCTGCCCTCACCTCATCTTTCCTTATTTTCCTCACTCATCTCTCTTTCTCTTAGCGTTTCCCCCTGCAACTACCTTTCCCTCCCTATTCTTCACATTTAGCAATTCCCTAAAATACTATGCCCACCTTCCTCTTACTGTCTTCTCTTCCATTACCATCTCTCCACTTGCACCTTTTACCTTTCGTTCTCTACTTGATTTGCCTCCTCTTCCTCTCAATTTCTTTCCAAAACATCTTTTTTTCTTTGAAAATTGTCATACTCTTTTTTCCATTTCACATCTGCTCTCCTCTTTGCCTTTTATATATTTTGAGACATTCTGACAGGTTGACGTAAGTGGGATATGAAACACAGGAGTCTTAGTCTGAGGTTATTCCTAAGACTCCAGTGTTTCCTACTCCACTATATAAAATAAAATAAATTAATTAATAAATCATACTTACTCTCATGGTTTCCAGATGGACCTGTCATGCTGACAGGAGACCAACGGCGATATGGTGAGCGAGACCTTGATCTGCTCCTGTCTCGTCGCCTATCTCTGCCCCTATCACGATCACGGTCCCTGTCTCTGTCACGATCACGGTCTCTACAAAATACAGGTGTGACATTAAGAAAAGTAAACAAGCAAAACTAAATTACATTCAAATGATACTCCCCCCCGCAAACACTTCTGTATGATGACGCCCATGTAGGTGTCATGAGGATGCCGGCATTGGCATCGATTATATTTTTGCAATTGTACATGAGTTACCCTCAAATTCTGTGAACTGGTTTAATCACGTTTTGTGTTTATTATTACTCAGAGTAAAAGAGAACAACTAATATAGCAGTGACTATATATTATAATGCGAGTAGTGTGATGAAGCGTACGTTTGGTAGCTGATGCTGGGTGCAAGAATTTGAATTGTACTGAAGTGGTTAATCACAATATTCAACAATCAACTTATTGCCACCACCCAGTTCCCCATGCATAATCACACAAATTATGGCCAAGTCAGTTTAAAAGATCCAATCAAACTACTATACAGTTTTAGGTCTCCCTCCCTGGAGACCCACAGCACAAGGTTACTCATGAATGAACCTCTGTGCTGTCATAGTGAAACACACTTCTTTGCAGTGACTGCACCTGGGGCAATCTGTTATGAGCACCAATCAGTGTTGGTACTACTTTTGGGCTAAGTCTTGGCTGCTAAGGTAATGACATTAACAGAGGTAGACTAGTACTATTTTTAGGTACTTTTGGGGGCACATTTGCTTCTGGATTTATGTTACAACCAGTGATGGCCATCTGTTTGTGGTGGCCTTGCTGCAAGACAGCAAGTGGCAACTGCTCCCCTCATTCTCCTATGTAAACAGCCCCTCCACAATAATACGACACAAACAACAACCTAATAGTCCTTCCCAGAGAGGTCTGATGACCAATGCCAGCTACAGTAGGGCTGCAAGTTTCCAATGAGACTCCAGCCATCATTATTGGTTATTCCTATTATCATCCCATCTTCTCTTTCTGCATGAGGAGGCTGAAGGGAGGTCAGTGATTAAATGAAGCGGCCTTGCTGTGGATGTGCTGTGTCTTGCTACATTGCTTCTAACCTAGGTCAGTTGGCAAGATGCAGGATGACCAGTCATCTAGGAGGAGCCAAGAAATGAGGGGAGGGAGAGGTGGTGAAGGAGAGTGGAGCATGTGGGGATGAAATGGGTGGGAGAGGATTTATGCCTTTGACTTTGGCCACTGCCCTTATAAGGGGGAAAAAGATGTCGGTATATGTATGTACACATCCTCATGTCAGTAGTTGGACTCTGTACTGTGCAAGTTATTTTCTGACCTATACGGACATGTTCTATAAAGGAGTGTTGAGAAGTAGTGATAGGCTTTGGCTTAATCTTCCAAAGCCTATTACAGAAAATAGGCTTTTACTGCCCAATTACAAATACCTGGATTAAAATTCAATGTATGGCTCCAACTTGTGTCATATTATTCCCTAATAATAATAATATTTATATTTCTTGTGTCGTTTCAGCTTGGATTATTACCTTCCAAGCCATTCCAGTTATTTTTTCATCTGTATGGAAAGCTGGATTTTTTCACATCCTTTATACACTGTCTTTCTCAATTTGCCATTATGACCTCTTAAAGACTTCCCATCCCTAATCAAGAGATTCATCAATGTAGTCCATCCTATCAACTCCAATGTATCTCCTTGTATGGCTTATCTGCTTGAATGGCAACTGGTTTGGTTGCTGCAATCTGAATTATCTCATTCTTACTTGTATCTTTATGAATGAAAACTTTACCAAACATATGTGAAAAAGCACCTTCAGTTTTCTGCAGCAGTCCATTTCTCGTAACTTTACTAATACAGGTAGTTCTCGTTTAATTTACATAGAAAAACATACTGACAGTATTCTATATAATTCCACCATCTACATCTTATCAAATTTGGCAAAAATCAGTTTTGTCTTCATTTCATTGCGTCGTCTGCTATTCGAAACATTCCGCCCGTGCGCTTCGGGAAAGGTTCGGGGAATTCCGCGTTCGTAACGTCACAGTTGCCAAACAAACAATATTGTTATTCTGAATATGTAGACTTCGGAAAAGTGGTATGCGAGGCGCAATTAAAAGTGAATTTTCTGAATAAATTCTTCTGTAATAGGTAAAAACTTTATTTGTATGCTTTTAAAAAGTACTTTTTCGATGATTTTTAGTGAATGGTATATCTGTTGATATCTGACCTTTAACCCCTTCCATACGGTGCCGCACACGTAGGCGTCATGGACTTAGATCTCGGTGGCAGCAGCCAATGCCAGCCGTACGACGTGTCGTAATAATACTCGCATCATAAAATATAGTCACCGCTTATATCGATCGTTCTCTCTTCACCCGTGAATTTTGATAACCATAGAAAATGCGATTACAAAAGAATTAGAAAGAATGTCATTATGGAGGGGCGAATACAATAAATATAATCAAGACGCCGATATGGCAGCGTCGCGAATCCACTTGCTCCTCATGACGCCTACGTGTGCGGCACCGTATGGAAGGGGTTAAACTGACTGTTGATGTGCTCTGGAGATACACAGGCAGGCTTACTGCTTAGAGTTTATCCAGTGCGGAGAATAAACGATAATTCTTGCAGAGAGTGAAAATTGACGAAATTAATTGGGGCAGTAATAAGTATAAAAAATTAATTTGTTTGTGAAAAAAATAATTAAGTTGTGTATCAAAAAAGCTTAATTACCTGCAGAAAGACAATGGTTTGGCCTATGAAACAGGAAGGATGCCTAAGACGATGCCGTCTGTACAGCTGCCGGTGTTGTTGTTGTGATAACACCGCAGTGATGCCAGCTCTACCTAGCTGATGCAGCCAGTGTTACCACACGGCTTTATGCGCACCAACTTCAAATATATAATAGGTATTTTGAAAAAAATAATCAGCCGCAACTATTTTTATGTTTATTTTTTTTAGGTCAAATCGCATATCTTCGAATATATCCCCGCACATATCGAAAAGTGGTGCAAATTCTTGAATCGCATATACGCGAATTCGCATATATCGAGAACTACCTGTATACCTTCCCCATGGTAGGTGTCTTTTACCAGTACTCCTAAATTTTTCTCAACTGCCTTAGCAATCAATTATGCCCATTTTGAATATTTTGCAGTTTTATTGAATAGATATTAGATTTCCAATCTTGGTTCCATACAAATATCTATTTTCTTCTTTTTTTGGAATGGCCAACAATAATTTTTACTAATATCTGCACCATCTGCAAACCATGTTGGCACAGCTTGTTCCTATATCATCAACACATAAATCACAGGTACTAGTAATGAACCATGAGATCTGTTGCCGATTATTCCTGTCCTTTACTACTGTCCTTGTGTACCCATAAAAAAAAAAAAAAAAAAAAAAAAAAAAAAAAAAAAAAAAAAAAAAAAAAAAAAAAAATAATAATAATAATAATAATAATAATAATAAAAATAAATAATTAAATAATAAATAAATAAAATAAATATATATACATACATATGTATATATATACATATATATATACACACGTATATATACACACATGTATATATACACACATGTATATATACACACATATATATATATATACACACACACACTTTATTATATATATTATATTATATATATATATATATATATACATACAGTATATATATATATATATATATATATATATATATATATATATATATATAAAATTCAAGGAGTTTATTCCTTTGTCCCCCAAGCTCCAATTTCCACACAAGATGAACTAGGTACATTATCAAAAGCCTTGTCTACATCAAGGTACACAAATTCCACCTTTACCTTTCTTGCAGTACATCAATCATTTTCAAGTAAAAACTTGAAAGGTTCAACACACATGCCTTTCAGACCTAAAGCCAAACTGACTGATTGTCTAGATGTTTATCTCTTCAAGATATCTGACCCATCAATCTCTCATCCTCACATGATTCACTATTGTGCTGGTCAATGATTCTGGCCTGTTATTCTGCAGTGAAAAAGTACCACATACAGCCTTTCAAATGTGGCACTCTTCCTTCTTTGTGAACAAGAACCACATTTACCCTTTTACCAATCATGTGGCACTATTGCTTCCTATAATGAACAAGAAATATGACATCTTGTCCACTAGTTGTTCCCTACATTAAGTATCCAGACTGAAATCCTATTAAGTCCTGAACTGTTCTCATTATAATGATCCCAGAACATTGAGTACTTTTATCACTTCTGTAATTACTTACATACATGTACCCTTACAAGGGAGGTAGCCAAAAAACAAAGGCATAAACAACCACTCCCACCCCTCCATCCCCACATGCTCCATTCCCATCCACACCCACCCCCCTTTTTTCTTGGCTCCTCTTGGATGACAGGTCATCCCTGCATCTTGTCCACTGCCCTGGGTCAGAAGCAGTGTTGCAAGACACAGCACATCCACAGCAAGGCTGCTTCATAAAATTGGCAACCCCCCTCTCTGTCCCCCTCATGCAGAAATCCCTTCAGGCTGTGTCAATTTATTTTTCATGCATACTCCAGCACCCCCCATCCTGCAGCCACTCCTCCTCATACATCACAGTATCATCCATACACAACTATTCTCCATTCACTCCTATTTCTGTCCTCTCCCATACTTCAACAGACATTCCCATTTCCCAATGCCCCTTTTACCCCATCCATCCATCTCATGTAATTAAATTTTGTAAATCGGAATTATTACTCCCCTCAATTTCCTCTAAAAACCTGCTCTCCTTTGTGAAGAACAATGGAAAATTTTCATTAGTTCTGCCTGAGCCAAGGCCTCTAACAACCTCACCACCCACTATTAACTTGGTGAATTCTTCTGTAAAAAATTTTTGGTTTCTCTCACTACACCCCTTCCAAAATTACTTTCATCTTCCATGTAGATTGTGTATAGTCACTTGAAGCTCATTTGAAAGCTTTCTTTGGTCTATTGGTTCTTTACTTTCTACATTTCTCCTTAAATGGGGTTTCTCTTTATTTCCAAACAAAACTTCATTCTTACCCATGACGATGATATCGCTCCCGTGATCGGTCGCGCTCTCTGTCCCGATCGCGGTCTCTCTCCTTTTCACGCTCACGACCCATCTGGAATTAAGGAATTTATATCTTAGTTCTTTTAAGTTATCAATCATATAATACAATTGTCAATTACAAAATTGAAATGCAGTAAAATGGTGACCACTCCTTATTAAATACCATTGTTTTATATTTTACTTTTAGTAAAATATAAAACGATATTTAATAATGAATAGATGTTAAGGGGGTACACGACATCTGGGGGGGGGGGGTGAATTTGGTTAAGATATTGTGTTCAAAATGTTTGTATACCAATTAGAAATAAATCCCGACAAATAATTTTCCAGCGACGCACAATTTAAATGTCTTGGGCGGGGGTTTAAATGGACGGAGTTAAAGGCGCAACCCACACTAGAGGGGGGCGTGCCACTTAGGACCTTCAGGCGCATCGAATAACGTTGAAATTCGATTGAATTTACGCTCGCCCAATGCTTCAACGGCCAGTATGAGGGTGGAGGGGAAGGGAAGAAGGTGGAGGGATAGCTCTTGCCAACTTAGAGCTCAGCTGGACGTCAGTTACCTACTAGCTTTGAAAGAAAAAGTACACATGTCTCATGAGCTCTCCTGGCAATATATTACCTTAGCTAGTACATATTACTCATAAGTACAGTCATCATGGGTAGCAAAAAGAACATCTACAATGACAAAAACTCAACAGTTAAAGATGGCAAACAGTCAAAGACGACTAGCCTAGACCTCACCACCTCTCACTCCACCACTGCCCTCACTTCCACCTCTCTCAACATATGTAGCCAGGTTCTACACCATGAAGTTCTTTATTCATCTCAAATACAGCAAGAAAATTAGATATTGGTTATGAAATTGTACAGAGGGGAGATAAGAATGAATGTAAATTTATGATTGTGGAGAAGAGCAGTATTTTGCTGTGGATAAATTCGCTTCTTAGATGCCAGTGTGGTGAGATGTGATAGGAGAATGTGGAATGGTGAAGACATTTCAGGCAGAATGAAAGTTGTGCTCTGAAAAGAGCAAATGGTGTACTTCACCAGGCGGTAGAAATGAAAGTTATGAAATACATAACAGAGTTGTGGAGGCCGGCTTACTCTGTGGGGATGTTGCAGTACAGAAAATGTGCATGGCAATGAACATGAAAATGATACATCACAAGACGTTTAGTAAACTTTGCCATCATATCATAGACCAGCATAAAGAAGTATGAGGTACTCTTGGAAAAAGCAAGGGAACATGTACATGCAGCATTAGAAAAGGAAGACCCAACTTTACCGGAAGTAAAAGTTACTATCGATGGTTCGTGGAGTAAGAGAGGATTCACTTCCAAAGGCACCCACTGCTGGTTAAAATAAACCTCTTTCCAATGATTTAGATACCCCAAAGACCCCCAGCAGTGAGGTTTCATATGAAAAAAGCGACAAATGTGCAGAAAAGCAAATTATACGATGGTGTCGTCTGTGCGTCGCCACTATTGTGATATACTTTAATTTTTCATTATTTAAAGTACTTATAATTAAAATATGTTGATGATTTTTACTGTACTTATCCATTATATAATAAGAATTAAGCCATGAAAAAATCAGTCAAATTGGGGAAACTATAAGCAAGTTACAGATATATTTATATTTCAAGTCGCCATATCTCCGTTCGATATTTTTTTACTATTTTTTTTTTAATCATAAAAAATCTAAAATACATCAGATTTAGATGAAACTTACAGGAAATATTACATTTAGTAACTGCTAGGGCCAGTCATTCGAATATTTTGAATAAGATGAAAGAGTTAGGAGTAATAATGGAAACAAGACCAAAAAAACGTCATTTTTTTACGATTTTTGCCAGACATTAAAATTGAAATGCCTGTATGCAAGAGTATAAAGGAAATTGTTCGATTACTCAATGACCGGCCCTAGGTGTGCCTACTGACTAATCATAGCCAAAATATAAAACAAATTGGTCCATGTATATGATGCGGAGCACTTTTAAATGTCGCTACTGGTACATGTACATGTGTACATACATCATTCTGTTTCACCTAAAATGTAGGCAACATGGATACTTATTTACCTGAGAAGTTTCAGCTCTTTACTCTAAATAGTTTAGAAAATGACCCCTAGGTGTCGCGTATCCCCTTAAGAGGACATTGTATGAAGGAATGATTGTGCCAATAGTACTGTATGGGGCAGAAACATGGAACATAAGAGAGCAAGAGAGGAGGAATTTGAATGTGTTGGAGATGAGGTGCCTGAGAAGTATGATAGGGGTTACTAGGCTGGATAGGGGTTACTAGGCTGGATAGCGAGACACAAGGAGGCGAGGAGGAAAACAGGGGTGGAAGAGGAGTTGGGAGACTGAATTGGAAAGAGTATTGGGATGGTTTGGACACATGGAAAGAATGAAGAAAGATTAGTAAAAGAGGCATGGAAGGCAGATGTGGAAGGAGTGAACATGAGGGGTGACCAAGGATGAGATGGGTGGATGGGGTAAAAGGGGCATTGGGAAAGAGATAATGTCTGTTGAGGAAGGATGGGAGAGGACAGAAGATAGGGGTGAATGGAGAATGGATGTGTATGGATGATACTGTGATGCATGAGGGGGAGGGGGAGTGGGTGGGGGAGTGTGTATGAAAAACAAACTATCGCAGTCTTCTCCATTTCTGCACAAGGGGACAGATGGGGGGGGGGGGGTTGCTGATATAATGAAGCAGCCTTTCTGTGGATTCTGCTGTGTCTTTCAACACTGCTGACCCAGGGCAGTGGGCGAGATGCTGGGATGACTCGTCATCCAGGAGCCAAGATAAGAGGAAGGGAAGGGGGTGGATGGGAGTGGAGAATGTGGGAATGGAATGGGCGAGTGATTTTTATGCCTTAGTTTTTTGGATACCTCCCTCATAAGAGGGGAAAAAGCCTTTGGTATATATATATTTATATTATGAATTGTAATAAATATTATCCTCTTATCTCTGTGGCCTTTTCTCACTACCCCAAAACCTCTTTGTGTTATGCTGCTTTCAAACTTAAGCATAGGCCGTTAATTTTGATCAACATATCTATTGTGTACTGTTTTGAGTAAAATAAAAACCAGGGTTGGCTGATTTTTATCATGATGATTTAAATCAGTGATTTAAGTAAAATGATTCTTTTAAAAAAAATCATCGATTTAAATCAGTATTTACTTCTGCCCAAAGCAATATGGAATGTAAATGAAAAATATAAAAACAAACATAATTATACCTGCTTTATATATTTCTGAGAAATAGAACACTAAATGTTTCTTTTTACTGTACAGTACAACAAACATTTTCACATCCATTAAGAAAGAAATCAAAGGGTTTTATTTGTAATGAATGAACTGAGGACTAGAATGTTAAATCACTTGCTTTTGCAATAAAAACATAAAAAATCCACATGCTATTGAATAAGGAAATCAAAAAGGTATACTTAAAATGAGCTATACTTATTTCTTTAAGTAATGAATTTAAAAAAGAAAATTATTGCAGCCTGTATTCAGAGCAAAAGCACACTGACTTTGTACTAAATGCTTTCTTTTATTGTACAGTTCAACAAAAAATTTCACATCCATCAAGAAAGAAATCAAAGGGATTTACTTGTAATGAGCCAAGGACTAAAATGCTAAATCACTTCCTTTTGCAATAGAAAAAAAAATCTACTTGCTATTGAATAAGGAAATCAAAAAGGGTTACTTATAATGAGCTATACTTATTTCTTGAAGTAATGAATTAAAAAAAAAAAAAAAATGATTGCAGCCTGTATTCAGAGCAAAAGCACATTGAATTTATTCTGTAAAAGCAATCTTCTTTTAAAAAATAATGAAACACTTCTCTGAAAGTAGTTCAAAAAAAATTGAATATAAAAAAGTAAGGTTTTTAATTCTTTTGACAATGAATTTGGTTCTTTTAAGCATCCTGATCATTAGTATCATCATATACATCCATTTTGTGTGCATTCATAGTTTTAAACAAAAACACCAGTTTTGCAGCTTTTTCTGTTCCCAGCCGGTTCCTTAATTTTGAATGTACTATACCATAGCTTGAAAAAACTCGTTCAACCCCTGATGAAGAAGCCACTGCAGACAGTAGTTGTTGTGCTGCTGAAATGACATCACTATCCAACACATTTGAATGTGACCTCCACCATTCAACAGCTGACATAGACTTGGTCACAAAATCACTGAACTTAAATGCATGGAAAGGAGGCGATTTGGCTTGAAATTTCATGATGACTGGGACAAGTGAAGGAAACCTTTCATTAGCATAGTCCATTGCATTATTCACTTCTTCTTCACTAAGCAGTTTTCCTTGAAGGGAAGGATGAATTAGGTTTGCAAGAAGATGAGCTTGTGTTATGACTTGGTCATACCTCTTTCTCACAGCAGTTAGGGCATCTCTGCCATTGCTTAAAGTTGTGATTAATTCTTTCCAAATGTTCACTGCTTCAGCAATTGTACATTTATCACTCTGTGCTTTGTCTAAAGCCACAGCTATTGGTTCTAGTCGTGCAAGTAGGTCCTCTGCTGACCGCTTCAGGGTTAAGTTAGACACCTTTTCTCTAACTCTGACATCAATTTGCTCCCTATCAACTTCACATATTTTCATGAGAGCTGGCCAGTTCTTTATATATGTCTTCAGACAGTTACGCATGGTATTCCATCGTGTGTCTTGAGGCATAACAAGACGTTGCTCACCTTCCTGACGATATCTTGCAGAAGCATAATGATTGTTTCTAAAGTATTTTACTATATTCACCACATGCTCTTTAATATTGTCAATTTCCAGATCATGAGCCAGAAGATTCAAAATGTGGGCAGTACAGCCATAGGTCACCAGCTTCAGTTCATTTTCCTGTTCTAACAGTTTCCTCATTTTGTTTACATTAGCTGCATTATCTGTAACAACACTGCCAACATGACAGTCAAGTTCTTCTTTACACTTCTGAATTGCTGATTTTGAGAGCTCTTGTAGATATTCAGCAGTATGAGGCTGGCCACTTGTGTCGACTGTATCTACTAGATATATATGGCCACTTGAAGTTGTCACAGTAATACATATAATAGGCTCGTTGTGAATGTTAGACCATCCATCTAAAGACAGACATACAATTTCATCCTTAAGCTCTGTGGCACACTTAGCATATTCTTTCTCATATATCATGGGTAGAAATTTGTCTGCAATTTCTTTTCTTGTTGGAGGAATGTATCCTGGCCTCAACTTCCCAACCATTTTACAGAACTGAGGATGTTCTACCAATCTAAATGAAGAGTTGGTTGCAAAGACCATCTTAGCAACTTCTTCATCAAGATTTACTTTTTCATAAGAAGTTGTCTTTGTGACGAATGTGTCCAAAGTTGTTGCTTTGCGCTTTGAAAAGCTTGTTGCAGAAGCTGGACTGACTTTCTGTAATACTGGAGTTGCAACACTTCTTTCAGGCACCTTTGGAGTCAGTTATGTTATGTTATAAGCAAGTGAGAGATGATGCAACACTGTAAAAACACCTCAAATGTATTTTACACTAACATATAGAATATATATAAAACTTTCACAATATCTTTTATGCTGATTATTAATAAAATAAAAAAATCTGATTTAAATAAAAAAAAATCAGATTTTTTTTATTTAAAACAAAAAATAAATAAAAAAAATCACCAACCCTGATAAAAACATTCATGTTTTGCATTCTGTTTTAGATTCCTGTCAAGTTCTATATGCATCTTTTCTATCACTCCACCAGTATGGCTGTTCCTCCCACTACAGTGCTGCCAAACAGTAATTATGATTTCAACTGTAGACTAACACACTAAACTATCTCTTTTCCCCTATCTCTCTTTTTTTTTTCTATACTTTTTAACATAATAATAAGGATGTTGAAATAATTCCTTAATAGATAATTGGAATGTCCTGAACATGTTCTGTTTCATCAGAATATACAGGGTCTCCATAGCCTTTCCCTGATTAATAAAATTAATAACTTTAAACTATTGTGGATATGACCGCACAACTTTTACATTCTGTTGAGCAATTACTAAGTTTTTATTTCCCTACAGATACCACCGTGATCACTCTAGCTGGCAGAGAAAAAATGTGTCATTGCAATAGAAAGCCCAGTGTGTTATGGTACCATGAAACAAAATCACCTGTTGCAGTTCAAAAGTTCAGAAATGAGTATTGACAAGATCCACCATATGCATTAAAGACTAGTATAAAAAAGTTCAGAGACAGTAAGTGTTACAGACAAGTGATAGTCCCAGTTGTTCATAACTTTCTGGTTGCAACCTTCCCCAACCACTGGATTGGGGGAGATGGCCCGACACAATGGCCACCACATTCACCAGATATTACCCCTCTTGATTTTTTCTTCAGGGGCTATAACAAGGGTAAAGTGTACCCTTAAGGCAAGGATAATAGCAGCTCTAGCAACAGTAATTATGGAGATATTGGCGTGAGATAGAATTTTGCCTAGACATATTCTAAGCAACAAAGGGAGGACATACCGAAATTTACGAGTCACGTAAAAGAACTTTAGTCATTGTTATTGAAATTGAAGAAAACTTTGTACCTCTTCCTAACATGGTTTGTGTGTAATAAAGGTCTCAAACCTGAGAAAGACTTCATGGACACCCTGTATTTATATATTGAAATCACAAGATACTGGTGTTAGTTATTTCAATGCATTAGGACAGGAAGAGTTATGAAAACCTTATCAAACATGTTTTGCCATGTCCTGTATTATACACATTACAAGAAATGCCCCAAAGTAGGCTAAATGTGCATCTAATGATAGCATAGGTATTGGTGGCAATAATAATAATACAATAGGATAGAATGTACATACATACATATACCAAGGCTTTTTTCCCCCTTACCAGGTGGGTAGCTAAAAAGGACAAGGCACAAAACCATTCCCACCCATTTCATCCTCGAAAACACTCCACACCCCTCCACCCTCCCTCCCATCTTAGCACCTCCTAGATGACGGGTCATCCCTGCACCCTGTCCACTGCCCTGGGTCAGAAGCAGTGTCACAGGACACAGCACATCCACAGCAAGGCCGCTTCATTAAATCGGCGACCCCCCATATAAAGGAGAGGACGGGGAGAAATCCCTTCGGGCTGCGTCAAAAATCTTTACTCACACACACTACCTCACCCCCATTCCCCCATCCAATCCACCTCATGCATCACAACATTTTCCATATACAACCATTCTCCATTCACCCGTCTTCTGTCCTCTCCCTTCCTTCCTCAACCGACATTCCCCTCTTCCCCAAAGCCCCCTTCTCCCCAACCATCCATCTCATCCTAGGACGTCCCCTCATGTTCACTCCCTCCACATCTGCCTTCCATACCTCCTTTACTAGTCTTTCTTCACTCATTCTTTCCATGTGTCCAAACCATCCTAATACTCTTTCATCCACCCTATCTCCCAGCTCCCTTTCCACCCCTGTTCTCCTCCTCACTTCCTCATTTCTCACTCTATCTAGCCTAGTAACCCCCAGATAGAATGTAAGGTATGAAAATAGTATGAAGGGCAATGAGTAAAAAAGTATGATACAAATACATTTGTCTCAAACATGCTCAACTGACGATATTGACCTTGTATCATATGTGCATCAACAAGATTTGATCCTGAAGCAGAGTAAATGCAGTGTGTAGTTGTTGTGCACACTTGTGCCACAATGCGGAAAGTAAATGTGCTCAGTTTATGAAGGGAAATACATCACAATCCTTGTGATACTCTGTGTACATTTATCAAAATTATGTGGGGTTTGCTCATTGTTTAAAAATGTCATGTTTATTATATTCCCATGTAACCAAAAACATAAATGCACTGTAAAACCACTGAACTTAAATGACTAAAGAGAAATCTCTTACAATTTTTTCTGAGCTAAAATTATGATTTTAAACTTTATTAGTAATTATTTGAAAATGTAAAACTATTTCATGAAAAATAAACCTAGACTAGACCTAGCTACTCAAACTTTCAATACTATTTTAGGTCACAATTTAACTAGTGTTGTGAACTGTCAGTTAATACAGTTATGCATTGTAACCTACACATTAAATGTTGACTTACAAAATTAAAAAGAATTGAAGATTACAAAGGAGCATCATGTTGACGGGGAGAGAAAAAAAAAAAATAATAATAATAATAATAAATAAATAACATACATACATATACCAAGGCTTTTTCCCCCTTCCAAGGGAGGTAGCCAAAAAGGGAAAGGCATAAAAACACTCCCACCCATTTCATCCCTAAATACCCTCCACACCCCTCCCACCCTTCCTCTCATCTGAGCACCTCCTGGATGACGGGTCATCCCTGCACCCTGCCCACCGCCCTGGGTCAGAAGCAGTGTCGCAAGACACAGTACATCCACAGCAAGGCCGCTTCATTTAATCGGCGACCCCCCCTCTCCGTCCCCCTTTGCATATAAGGCGAGGACGGGGAGAAATCCCTTCGGGCTGCGTCAAAATTTACTCACACATACTACCCCGCCCCCCACCCCCCGCCCATTCCTCCTCATGCAGTCACAACATCATCCATATACAACCATTCTCCACTCACCTCTGTCTTCCGTCCTCTCCTTTCCTTCCTCAACAATAATAATAACTGATCCAACCAAGACTGGAATATGGATCAGCAGCATCACCCCAGAGTGAAGGATATAAGCAAGATCAAAAGAATACAAAGGGCAGCAACCAAACTAGTCACCAGCCTGGCAGATAACCTATATGAGGAAAGACTAGAAGCATTGGGTCTGCCAACTTTGAAGGATCGAAGAGAAAGTGGAGATATGATTACAGTATTAAGGTCACTAAAGGGGATGGACTGCACTGACAGAAGAGATTTCCTGATTAAAGATAGGACATGGGAGCAAATTATGAAAAACCTTATGTCTATAGGATATGAAGAAATAACTTTTCCATATAGGTACATAAATACCTGGAATAGCTTAGGAAGATTGAGCCCAAGCTCAAACAATACACGAGTTCAAATCTAAATAGGATAACTGGAAATCAGGAATATAGATTAAATTGGAACCATACATGATTTTGAGGCTATGTTGAATAATTAGAAAATAGGAGATGGGACCCAACAAATGTTGCTCCTTTTTCTATAAACTACTATTGGGTAAATAGTCACTCTCCACTCATCCCCATCTTCTGCCTTCTCCCTTTCTTGCTCAATACCCCCTTCAATCCATCCATCTCGATCTCGGGCATCCTGAGCTCATTCCATCCACCTCTACCTTCTACACCGGCTTTACTATTTCGTCACAACTTCTTTTCATGTATCCAAACCATCCCAATAACCTCCCATCTCCTTTTCCACTCCTGCTCTCCTCCTACCTCCTTCCTTAGTACTTAAAAATATTAATCATTGACAAAACTCATGTATTAAAAAACTAATGGCACTTGAGGTATTAAACAAAAATTATATAGTAATAATTGTAAAAAGTAAGAGTATTTTTTACCCCCATCCATCACATCCACTTGTGACACTGCCTCTGACCCAGGGCAGTGGACAAGGTGCAGGGATGACCCATCATCCAGGAGGTGCTAAGATGGGAGGAGGGTGGAGTGGAGTGGAGTGTATCTAGGAATGAAATGGGTGGGAATGATTTTATGCCTCTTTCTTTTTGGCTACCTCCCTTGTAAGGGGGAAAAAGCCTTGGTATATGTATCACATACTTCGTCACCCCCTCATGTTCACTCCTTCCACACACCTTTTACTGTATTTTATTCACATTCTTTAAATGTGCCCAAACCATCCCAATCCTTTCATCAGTCTTTTCTCCCAACTCTCTTTCTACCCCCACTCTTCTCCTCACCTCTTCATTTCTCACACTACCTAGCCTAGTTACCCCTACCATACTTCTCCGGCATTTCATCACATTTAAAAATTTTCTCTCTTCCTCTTTATGTTCCATGTTTATGCCCCATAGTGCTACTGGCACAATCACCCCTTCATACAATCTCCTCTCAGCATCCATTCCCAAATATATAATTCTCATTACACTTTATTCCCAGAGGGCAATTACTTTCTTCTCTCAATCTACATTCTACCCCCACGCCTCTCTATGCAATATAACATTTGAAAACCAAGATTAAGTTTGTAAATAATACATCAATGTAATACACATTTTCCTTTGGGGAGAGAGAAAAGGCTAAATGCAGATACACTACTGAACAAACTTGCAATCATAGGATTGAGATATCATGTCTGTCAAGTCCTGCTAAAAGTAAATATACTACCGAACAAAGCTGTGACCATAGGATCTGGAATACATCCCCAGTACTTCCATCAGTACCTTGCATGGTACATATTTTTAAAATAGTGGTATGGAGTCAAGATTCATGCCTTAAACTTGTGCAACTTCTGTACACCCTGCAGTCTGATCGGATAGCAAAACAGACTGTCAACATCCCTGATGACCTACAGAAGTATAGGTATTGCATTACTAAATGCAGGTTAGGTGAGAATAGACAAATTTTTCTTAATCCAATTTCTTTGACCACCATATCTAACAAAACAAACATGGCATCTCAACCTTTTCCAGCAGCTCAGTTCTTATGTGTATCACTTTTAGCAACCTTTTCTGTCATAGATTTCAACCAAGAAAAATGTAATTATGTGGATGTATTATAATTTACAAAATTAACATGAAATTTTCTTATGCTTTATCACATCAGTGTGCACTTCCAAAAATTTACCTAAATAATAACAATACAATGCAATAATACAGATGCAGTAAAATTCCTTTTACCCGACCTTCGAACATCTGACTAGTCCAAACAAGTGAGTTTTTTCTTCAATGTCCCAAGTCAGAAAAAAAGTTGAATTTGTCCAAACATCCGACCATCGAGTGAATGTTTAGTTGTTGCTATTGTCACTACTGACTCATGGCGCTCAGGTCAGCTATTATCTTTGTGGGCATTTCAGCATTTGCTTACATTTGGCCATTGGGGATTGTTTCTCCTCCACTCTGTTGTTATTATGCTTTATTATACCATAAGTGAAAATATCCCAAACCTGTGATTTTTTTTAAATCTGTTAGTATACATCCAAACATCCGACTTTTCCAAACATCCAATCTAGGATAGGTCCCACCAAGGTCAGATAAAAGGATTTTACTGTACATGAATAACACCAATACTAAGAAAACAGCTACCTAACACAAGAAAACCTACTCAGCATAAAGTACAAAAACAGACTGGATCTAAAAACTGCAATAATAAATTGTTACACAAAAAAGGAGGTAGCACAACAATATGTATAAAACCTAGTAATAAAAACCGAGTTCCAGCGAGCAATTGTAAACCGAAACTCTTTCTAACCTGACCCTTAATGATTTTTTTTGGCAAGGCTTTTTTGTTACTTTTTTGTTGGTAAGACTATTTGTTGGAAAGAATGAGTGAAGAAAGATTAGTAAGAGGTGTGGAAGGCAGAGGTGGAGGAGTGAACATAAGGGGGTGACCAAGGATGAGATGGATGGATTGGGTTAGAGAGGCTTTGGGAAAGAAGGGAATGTCTGTTGAGGAACAAAGGGAGAAGACAGAAGATAGGGGTGAGTGGAGAATGGTTGTGTATGGATGATGCTGTGACTTAATGGAAAATCCTTCCACATCATTCAGCTTGGTATGAAATGAAGCTTACAGTCTGGGGAACAAAAAATTATTGAATACATTTACCGAACTATACTTCTTCCATTATCTGGTGACCCATAGGATGTGGCCGGCAAATCCAGCAGCGTTGCCATGTCTAAACCATCTCCAAAGAGAACTGGGGAGACACAGTTTTCTTTATATTTGCATGTATGACCAGTATAAATAGACTGCAAGTGGCCCAAAGACCCGCACTCGGCTTCTGTATGTAATTCCTACAAGGCTTGGACAACAAAAGGTAAAGTTGCTGGGGCAATGTCGCCTGGCCTGTGATGCCACATCATTTAACAAGTATCTTTTCTTTATATAACAATTACACGTATTACCTCCATTAAATGAAAAAATCAATATACATTTAGAATATTCCAGGCATATTCGGGGTAGTGGACAGCTTCCACATCATTTAACAAGTATCTTTTCTTTATATAACAATTACCCGTATTACCTCCATTAACCTCTTCAGTACAGGCCAAAATCTCGCAGGCAGCATTAGCTGCCAGACGTATGATGTGTCGTAATAATACTCACATCATAAAATATAGTCACCGCTTATATTGATCATTCTCTCTTTCACCCGTGAATTTTGATAACCATAGAAAATGTGATGAAGACAGTTTAGAGAGTATGTCATTACGCAGGGGCAACTGCAAGAGATATAATCAAGACGCTGATATGGCAGCCTCGCGTATCCACTTGCTCCTCATGCCGCCTACGTATGCGGCACCGTATGAAAGGGGTTAAATGAAAAAATCAATATGCATTTAGAATATTCCAGGCATACTCAGGGTAGTGGACAGTTTCCAGTATATGCTTAATGTATTGATTCAGTACATGACAACACAGCAGACAAACTTTGTGGGCCATGAGATAATGGAAATAGTATAATACCTCCATTTTTTTCCCTTAATTAAAAAATGCTGCAAATTTCAGGTTAAAAAATAAATTAAAAAAAAATAACAGAAAATAAAGTGCATGATGCTTTCTTTCAAACGAAACAAAAATTACAAAAATCCATAGAGAACCGAAGGTATTACAACAGAAAGAAGAAAAAGTTTACAGGACGGTGGATTTAAATTTTCGCAACCATTTGCAATGTATAGCAAATCTCCAATTTCCTCTTCTTTGCTGATGAGGTGTGAGGTGAGGGTGAGTAGTGTGTCATGGGTGAAGGTGTAAGGCGGACATGGCTAGTAGATGCTTGTGGAGTGCTGGGTGCAGCTGTGATGATTTTCTTTTATTTTTCATTCTTGTTTCTATTTAAGGCACTCATGAGCCTTCTCTATATTCTGCCACTTCACTCTCTTGTTTCTTATTAATTTTCCCATGATCACAGCAACAATACAAGGCAAGGAATCAAAATTGTGGCATACGGTGAGAGCACCAGGAGCGACGTCACCTTGACATTTTCAACAGCACTGATGCCCTGTCCACTGTCTTTGTGGGTTATGCTGGTGGGAGGAGTTGCCACATATCTCCATAAAGACAATTCTGTAGCAAAAAATGAAATAGCTATAGAAATGCTGACGCTCTTTTAATATACAGTATGTTTTTTAAGCTAAGGGGTTGCCAGAGGTTGCCAATATTTTGTATATTCTATGCTGTGTAAAAAAAATAAACGAAATACAGCTGTATAACTTTGCATGAGTGTTGCCACCATCATAGAGATTTTGAAATGTTTACTTAAAATTCGCTCATGTACCAGAATTTTTTAAATGATCGCTGGTGACACTACCTTGCTACCATACTTATAAGACCACTTTTAGCAGGTTTTTATTGATTTCTGACAAGAAAAATATTGCATTGATATATTTTAATTTGCAAATTAATTACTAATTTCATATTGTTATCACTTAGTTGTGCACTTCTAAAATAATACCAATCTCAGTCGTCTAACAGTAACCAACAGCCAACATACCCTTTACAAGTTCATGACCTATGTGGCTCCTGTTAGACAAGGCTAACATAAGTCTTATATATTTTGAGCCACCTGCAGTCCAGAATGCTATCTTTTGGTGTCTGTATAATTACATTTCTGTACAATATGTGATAGCACATTTTTTAATACATCTAATAGAGCCCATTATTACAATAATTTTGAACCACTGATTCAAATCAGGCAAACCAATGATAAATGAAATATTGAATTTAATTCAATTAAGAAAATTTGGAGGTTCCTACCACCTCAGACTGCCTGTCTTCAAATTGCCCGTGTATGTTTGTTTACCAGATGCATCACTCAATCATGACATCATGACCAATCAGTGATGACACACTGATTAGCTGTAACCAATTTGCAATCAATATTTCAAACATCCCCCAAAGCGGTTTGTAAAGTGAGGGGAAGCGTGCTCAGTCTGAATCAAGACACTATGGCAGCTGCGTCAATTATGTGTCTTAGCTGTCTGTATGATTAATTACTGGAGATAGAAAAATGGACAAAACACCCTAGTATGGTGAGCAAATACTCTTAACAATATTTTGCCAGGTATCTAGTCATCCATTCCTTTGAGGATTCCAAAATTCACCATCAATCTATGGTTGCTGCTGGTAACCTATACAAGCCACATGGGAATTGATAAGATCTTCAACAGTGACTGTGCCCTCATTAGCTCTTTAAAACTCATTATGACAGACACATTAGACTGATCCAACAACTGGCTACCAAGTTTTAGAGGTGGGGATCATGACAAGAAGCATGCTTCTTATTTCCTAACAGTTTCTTGATTAGGTAAGCTAAATAGCACTGTATCAAAATTATAAATAGCCATTTTTAGCTAGGTAGAATTTTCAGTGACTGACAAGTTGGTAAACAAGTTTAAATGGCCTCTAGAAATACATTTTCTCGTTTATTTTAGGCATTTTCAACACCTGATATGTGTAGTTGTTGGTAAATGGCCTCCATAATTTTTTTGTTTTGTTTTTTGAGTTTACAACAATTCTGACAGGTGTAGATGTTGGAAATTACTTGTGTATAATTGGTCATTTTTAAAAGTGCACACCTACACAATATGTTAATTTTGTAAATCATAATACATCAATATATTATTTGATTTTCTTGGTGGAAATCAATAACAAAAACGTCGCTAAAAAAGACTATTAACAAACCAAGTTTGAATGATATGCTAGGTTTGTTTTGATTGATGCTGAGGTTGAAGAAATGAAAGGATGATATATTTGTTTATTCTAACCTATTTTTAGTAATTTGGTAACTCAAATTCTAAAGATCATCTGTGTCGTTGTCACGGATGCTGACAGCCTGATTATTATTGTACCTTGGGCAATTAACAGATGACACAAAACCCTGTGCTCTCTCAAAATGTCCAAGGAAGCCCAATTCTTTGTAACAACACTTGTTAACATCACCTGAAGGGAGAACATCCAGTCCACAATGTGAAAACCATCGTCTAACTAACAGTGACTGGATTGGACAGACAACATGGTATCTGGACTATACTGGTGGCTTCATTCGTTAATTCGCTTGTAGCATTTTTCCCCGAGAAAATCACATTACGTTCATGAAAAGTCTATTTAATTTTCTAATGCTATAACGCATAGGTGTGCAGAACTAAAATAATACTGTGTATTTTTATCTTTACCCATTTCAATACAACTCGTATTCTTACGCACAGCATCGACTGCCATATGTAATTCCCATCACACTATTCGCATTATAAAATATCAAGTCAATGCTGTATTACTTTCTTTCTCTGAGTAATAATAAACACAAAACATGATCAAACCAATTCATTGAATCCAGGGATAACTCATGTACAACTACAAAAATTATATATATAATCAAGCTGATCCCAGCATCCTCATGTACCACTCACGCCCCATGATGCATATGTTGGCATTACCATACAGAAGTGTTTAAAATGAAAAGAGCTATATCAAAAATGAGTAATCTCTGCCAACAATGAATGCTAGAACCATTGATAGCACATTAAAATCAACAAGAAAAATTGTGTTATTTTTTAGGAGTGCATACCTACATGATATAGCATTAGAAAATTAAACATTTTAACAATTATAATACATAAATGTACCAAATATGGGTAAAAAGTGCACACCTACACATTATAGTGATAGCAAATTAAATAATTTTGTAAATAATAAATGTAATATATGGTATTCATGGCAGGTTGCTAAAATCTATAAACCTACAAACATAGCCACTTCAGTTGCTTGAGACATCTTTATTTTCGTGGAGGCAGAGGCCAATGAAATTAAAGTATAAATTTGTCTATTCTAACCACATCTACCTAATCTAAACTACCAACCCAACCTAACTTACCTAACCTGCATTTAGAAATGTAGTACCTGTAATTCTACAGGTCACCAGGGTCATCATTGTTGTCTCCGACCTCCGAATCTATCAAAACAAAGATGGCGTCTGAAGGAGTCAGGGAGATTTCATTCGTTGCTGTTTAAGTTTTAGCAAAGTTTTCTAATACGGATTTCTGCCAAGAAAAATATTAATTCCATCTATGTATTATAATTAATAAAATTGATACTTAACTTTATGCTATACTCCATAGGTGTGTTCTAAAAAATAAAAAAATAAAAATAAAAAGTCAACAACAGATAAAAATTGCTAAAAGCTGTACACAAACAATTATGTGTCGACTCATTTAGAAATCATCTTTTTGATCAATTTGGGGGTCAAAGATGACGATGACCCAGATAACCTCCATAATTATAGGTATCGCATTACTAAGACTGTAGGAATGTAGGTATAGAATGGAGGGCACTGAGGTACTTCGAAAGTTTCCTTGAAAACAGAACATATCAAGTACAAGTTGGTGAATCTCTTTCAAGCCCAAAGGAGCTAGTGAGAGGGGTTCCGAAGGGAAGTGTCCTCGGTCCAATTTTGTTTTGCATATATACTAGAGGGCTCTCTGATCTACTAAATAGACACGGGGTCAGTTTTAAACTATTTGCGGATGATACAATTCTATATGGTGGTAAACAATGTGCATAGCATAGAGACAGTGCTAAATGACTTAATGTATGACAATAGAAACTGGATGAAACTCAAACAACTAAAACTTAATGATAGTTGGGAAAGAAATTTATTTGGTAAGGCTAAACATTCCAAGGTTACACATAAATGGTGTCTCAATGACTGTGGGAGACAATATTAAGAATCTGGGAGTGACCATAGACAGAAATGTAAATCTCGCGAGTCAGGTGCATCATATGGTTAGAGTGGCTAGTTATCACCTGAGAAACATAACCTTTGTAAGGAAATATCTTGATAAAGAAACTGTCAAAATGCTTGTTCATAACTACATGATAAATAGGCTTGATTATTGCAACTCGCTGTATTATGGACTGCCTAACCACTTATTGAGGAAACTACAATTAGTTATGAACAGAGCTGCGAGGATGATAGTGGGTTTAAAGAGGCGTGAGAGAATAACTCCCGTACTGATAAGGTTACACTGGTTGCCTATTTAGGCGAGAATCATTTATAAAATATGCATGCTAGTATATCAAGCGATTAAATCTGGAAAACCAGTCTACCTCAAAGAATTGCTTAGTGACTTCAGTACAGCTTCCGCCTTGACGTTAAGGCATAATGTTCAATTAGACAGGCTAAATGAGCCAAGATTCAACACCGAAATGGGTCGTAAAGCCTTTGTGAATAGTGCTCCAAAGTTATATAATAAATTACCCGAATGCGTAAGGATATCCGAGAACTACACAACCTTCAAGAAGGAACTAAAGGCATAATTGTTCACTGACTGCTATGACATGGACAACATGTAAATGAGGACGGATTTTGGTTGCTAGTATAATCGTTTTCAGCTGAGCAGAGCATCATGCAAGATGGAGCTCAGCATCAAATAATCATATCAAGTAAGTAAGTAAATGCAGGCTATGTTAGAATAGATGAATTAAGCAAACTTTAATTTCTTCAACCTCCGCATCTACCAAAACAAAAACAAAGATGGTGTCTCAAGCAGTTGAAGTGGCTACATTTGCATATAGCTTTTAACAATTTAAGTTACAAATTTCAGCCAAAAAACACATTATCTTGATGCATTATAATTTACAAAATTATTTAATTTATATAGCCATTTTGCACATGTGTGGATTTCTAAACATTTATCAAAAACATTTCTGGACATCATGAGTTATATTGGGGTCTCACTAATTGCCGAACAAACCGAACAAAACCCGAACATACCAACAAAACCCAAACAAGGACGGTTTTTGCTCAAATGCACACTTCTATATATGGTTGCATTATTTGAACTATTTTCTTTAAAATGTGTTACGTCATACTGCAGAGGCTAAAACATAACTTCTCTTTGGTCAAATTACATGAAAATAACACATTTTAAAGAAAATAGTTGAAATAATTCAACTATATGCAGTCTATTACACTAATAACACAACAGTAAGAAACTTAAAAGAGTGTAGTTTGATCCATACCACCAGTGATCATAGACGGCGGGCTGGACGAATCGTAGCTGTGTTCAGTAATTTTGCAGAGGATAAAAACTTAACTTCACTTTGATCATAATACATGGAAATCCCACATTTTAAAGAAAATAGTTCAAATAATGCAACCATATACATATAGAAGTGTGCATTTGAGCAAAAACAGACCTTGTTTGGGTTTTGTTGGTATGTTCGGCTTTTATCGGTTTTGTTTGGTTTGTTCCGCAATTAGTGAGACCGGTTATATTGTACAGAAAAACATTTTTCCAGAGTCCGTTGTATTATGAGCTACAATCAATATCATGGCCTTGAAAAAATGCACACCAGTAGTTTCTTTTTAATTTTATTGCATTTCTATACAAAATTTTGTTTTACTAGAGCATTTAGACTTCAGTGATTAATTGCTCAATAAAAATAAAAAATATGTACAGAACATGCGGGCATTCTCATCTTCACGCTTTTTTTCTGGCACCAGGTTTCAAATTTCTGTAATGAAAAAATCTTAAAGCATAAAACTTTCCAGAACATTCTTTTTTCTATAAATTGGACTTATTCGTAATTTAACAAAATTGTAACTTGATTATCATGATTATGCCACAAGAGTTCAATCTAGTCAACATCAAAGAAAAATATTTTTTCGCGGTCGTACATATCTATAAACATGGTAACCATCTTGCTATCTACTATTCTGTCATTGGCCCACTATCATACTATGGTAGAATCCTATATTCTATGAAATTCCTTGAACTTGAACAATTGCACCTGTTCTTATTTTCCTGAGGCGTTGGACACTTGAGAAAGAGCTTTCCAATTCTTCATTTACATATTACTCGTCACCTGTAGTAGTGCGCTATAAAAAACTGAACTATTCTAATTATACTCAAGGTCTTACCAAGATAAATGTGACCTGTTTTCGTGACATTAATTATCCAACCCACACAAGAAAATAGAAATAATAACTGGGCACCTTTACTCCTGGAGTCGAAGAAAAATTGTCTCGACTATTCAGTGTTCACCATTAACAAGGTCAACATACAATCTTAAAACAAGTTAGAATCAACATCTGCGCAGTATAACCTGTCTTCAAGGGCTATACGTTCACTGAACTATCTCGACACAGTGTTATGGTCAAGATGCCGCGCTTTTCTCTATGTCCGCCATTGCAGTTTACACACGATGGCGTCCTCAACACCATCACTATCAAATATCAGCACGTGCTTCACTACAATTGTGAAATCCCAATATTTCACATAGCTGACATTTTGCCAGTTATAGCTTGTAAATCATGAATATCTTACATACCTTAAGATATGAACAAGATTATGTGTTAGTCTGAAACTTTCGACGCTCTGCTCCTCCCTCACTATGAACAAGGACTTTGAGTGGCCATTGTGTATATTTTTGCTTGCTGGAAGTGAAAATTAAAAGCTAGAATCGTGTATTTATTAAAGCATGTCATGTAAAAATCACAACATGTAAGATAATTACAGAATTCTTAATTTTACTGTGTTTTTCACAAAAATACTTATTAATTTTACCTAAAAAAAATACATATATAATGAATAATTTAATGATAAATAAATGTTTCATATTCTTTAAAATTAATCATAGGTACAGCCTATTTATCAAAATTCATTGGTGCTTAGGTTTACTTATTGTATCACAATTAAATTCTATAATCGAATGTACCCTTTTGTGGCCTTTAGTATGCACCTACGAGCGTGGAAATGCCGGTGGATCAAATCTAACAAAACTGTCTAATATATTACCGTGTTTCCAGGCATAGTATATTAAATATGATTACATATTTTTACACATTGTCACACATACCAGTGAGAGACTGCATATTTTTCTATTAAAATCGTAAGATCTAGCATTTTCCGAGCGGACTTTTCAAATCCATCAAACATATTATCGACATAAACTATATTAGGGTACCGAAGTAGAGTTATAAATACATACATACATATACCAACGGTTTTTTCCCCTTACAAGGAAGGTAATCAAAGGCATAAATTCAATTGGAACCAAGGAGGTAAAGGAGAGATCCGAAAAAGATTTGGGTGTAATGATCTCAAACGACTTGTCATATGACAAACAGATAAACAAAATTGTCGGAGAATCCTACAACTTGCTATACCCGTTGCACTGAGAACTGGCCGTTAGGGCGGAGCACTGGGAGTTCCCCTGTGGTGCCACATCTAATTATTTCATAATTTTATTTTATTTTATAATTCTATTTTATGATTTTATAATGTTGCCACATATGATTATATTATAATTTTTGTCACACACCACCACTGAGGTAAAAATCAAAGCAATGTTTTCTATACAAAGGTTTCGTTTCTTCGAGTGTAGACATGGCATATGGAAAAGAGAGAGCGACGTTGCCGCTACATCTAATCTCTGGCCCCGCCCCCCTCACACTGCATTCAGAAAACATTGCATCCACACGCACGTTCTCGCCATGGATGCCCATGTGTGGCAACACCGGGAAATCTCCTAGCCCCGCCTTATCGGTCATTTCTCCTTGCGCTGACTATAAGATCAATAAAAGTGGCATTTACATATTTGGACGAAGAAATCATTAAAAAAAATATTGGTCACACTGATAAGGCCTAGCCTACAATATGCGGCGACATTGTGGTCACCCAGTACCAAAAATAATATAAAGAAAATAAAAAGAATCCAGAGAGCAGCAACAAAAATGGCACCTGCACTTGCAAATTTGTCATATCAGGAGAGATTGGTAGGGTTGCCAACCGTACTTTATTTTAAAGGACAGTCCTTTATTCAGCTCTATTTGTCCATGTCATTTATTTAGATTTGTAATAACACTATTTGTCCTTTATTATGAAATCGTTTTGACTGGTAGCTAAATTTCCCGCTCTCAAGATGTGATGATTGCAAAAGCGTTTACTTCTTGTAAGACTGCAGACTGTAAGACTGCAGTGTCTTGCGACACTGCTTCTGACCCAGGGCAGTGGACAAGGTGCAGGGATGACCCGTCATTCAGGAGGTGCTAAGATAAGAGGGAGGGTGGAGGGATGTGGAGTGTATTCTGGGATGGAATGGGTGAGAATGATATTATGCCTTTTTCTTTTTGGCTACCCCCCTTGTAAGGGGGGAAAAAGCCTTGGTATATGTATGTAAGACTGCACTGTCAAGTCTGCATTCTGCACAATACCAGACGCACAGAGCGGCAGACCGCAGACCAGGGTGTAAAATTAGCCTCATTTTATGTATAACTCAATTTTCCATTAAAAAAGGGCACTCATTTTGGGAAAAAACAGAAAGTCGTAAACTATGTTACTAAATATGAGAATCACCACCAAGAAAAAAGAAAAGAAAAGCAATAGAGAAAGAAAGGAGGTGCCGTTGGACGTTTGGAAAGGCAATACTTCCGCCTATCAACTGAACTCACGAAGAACCAAAACAAATATGTTGAATTTAAACAACAATGTGATGATGAGACTCTTCACAAAATTGAGCCGTAATTTGTTATAAATTCCAGAAGAACAGTAAAATCTATGTGAGAAAAGTTGTAATAGTAGTGCCAATATTTCATGTTATTAACAGATATTTGGAAAAACAGAATAGATTTCGATGAAATTCAACATTCGGCAAATTGTCAAACCTAAGCTTCTTAGGCCATTCATTTCCCAAAGTTTCAGAAATTTGTAGAGGTAGTAGAACATTTGAAGCTAGAAGGAAAGCTTAAATTAAAGATGGATGAACTTTTTGATGAAGTAGTATTAATTCAAAGAAACTTCGACACTAGCAAAAGCTCTGAACTCTTCATAAACCCAAAAACAACAACCTGAAAGTGGTATTTCATTTTTAAATCTACGGACTTTAAATGTATCAATGTTTTCAAAATGGTTTCTTTTGTACCATCAATTCCTGGAACATGATCTTATTGTGAGAGAGTTTTTGGTTTAATGTCACCTAAATGGCGAGATGAAGGGAACTGAAGCTCTGTTGAATTAATTAAGAATGAACTTCTCATACATTTTAACATAAAAGATAGTTGTTTGGAATTCGCTAAAACAGCAAAGATGATACCAATTTTCTGAAGGCAGCAAAAAGCCAGGGCAAAAATAGTTTTAAATATTAGAATCCTTTGATCAAGGTAAAATAAATGTCTTCTCATTCTTGTTTTTGTATTTTCATTTAGGTAAGAGAAATGTAATTTTGAACTGCATTTAATATTGGCATCTATTACGATCTATGGCCACTTAAATAAATATCGATAAAGTTTTTATGTCCTTTATTGTAGCTTAACAGAGTTTGCAACCCTAGAGATTGGCTAAACTGGAGTTACCGACTCTGGAGCAAAGAGGAGAGAGAGGTGACCTACTGAATCATGAGAGGCACGGAAATGCTCGATAGAGATGACTTGTTAAACTGAGAAGCACAAGAGGACATGGAAAGAAAAACAAAACAAAACATAGCTACAGAAGAGATCCGAAGAAATACAGTTTTCCACATAGAGTGGTGGACACTTAGAACAAACTGGACAATGAAATAGTGTGCGCAAAACCCATTCATGAGCTTAAGAGCAAACTAGAGACTGCGAGATACAAAGGCGGGACACCACAAGCGTAGCTCCCCTTCCTGCAAAATACAACTAGGTAAATAAATAAATACCCATTTCATCCCCACATAGCCTACTCCATTCCCATTCACCTCCCTCACTCCCTCTTTTCTCAACTCCTCCTGGATAACGGGTCATCTCTGCATCTCGCCCACTCCCCCTGAGTCAGATGCAATGTAGTAAGACACAGCATATTCATAGCAAGGCCGCTGTATTTAATCAGTGAACCCCCCTCTCCACCCCCTCGTGCAGAAAAACACAAAACACGGCCGCAGTACCTCCAGCGCTCACCTTGCTGGATAGTCTTTGCTTTTTGGTATGCGTTTCTTTTTTTCTTTTTTCACTGAACTAAACCGGCCATGGGAAATACCCATGTAATATAATGGAGTCCGTTGGAATTACCAATGAATGTAAATGTAAAACCTCGCCATGTTGATCTGATATTGTAAAATTACCTATTTATTTGTCCATTACCCCAAGGGTTTGTTGACATTCCGATCTGCAAATCTTGATATAGCAATATGAGACGTGATTGTTTTACAGAAAGGAGGTGACGTCATACTTCTACAACCTATGACTACCCCAGGAGGAAAAGAATAACATCCTGTGCTCGTTTTTAGTTATTCTTAAAACCAAGGTTTTCTTCCATATCCATCTAGCAAATGATATATTCATCTATCACTCCCCACATGTTTATACATCTATATACCAAGAGGCTTCTTCTACCCCGTAGAGGAGGTAGCTTGCCAAACCATGGGCCCAACCTCTATTCATCCTACACCCATCCAACACTTATTCATTTGCCTTTATTCTTATTTCATCAATCCTCCCTGCTATCAAAGTTCCTTTTCTACCTCACCTCATTTTTCACCGTATCCATCCTCGTAGTCACCATACTTCCCAAAAGGCTTCATTTCGTGCACATTAAATTTTCTCCTTTCCGTCTCCCTTATATTTCAAGTCTGCCCCATGCAGTGCGACAGGCATAATCACCCTGTGCATACAGTGTTCTCTTTGCGTCCCTCCCCAAATATCTATTTCTCATGTCACTCTAGACCTAGTATCCACCGCACTACAGTTTACCTTCACCCCTCAATTCCCTGTAACACGTGTCCCTTAATATCTAAAACTATCCATTTCCTCTAACCTCTCGCCTTTGATATTTAACTCACTACCACCCTCACTCCTTGCATATCACCTTTCTTTCACCCACATTTACCTTCAAGAAGTGCGCCCATCGGAGCAGAAAAAAAAACATTCTCACAGACAAACAGATATAGAAACACACTCACCACAAATGGGAATACTGATTACTAATTCATTTGGTTGTAAAACAAAACGCAGATGTTGTTGTCGAAATTCTGTTTGCTAAAGTTTTCTTGCTGCCCCGAAGACGCCTCCTTGCGGCACAAAGGATTTTTTGCACGATTTCCATCTCGCACTTGCTAAAATCCACAATTGTTTTGGCATCCATTGTTCGTAAAGATGTCATTATACTAGTCTTACATTTGATCAATGAACAACCGTCGCTAGTCTAGCTTGTAGAACATGGGCCTATTCACGTTTATTGAAAATTTTCTTGGAGTCAACATGAAGTCATGTTACCCTCAGACGTTCTGAGATTTCGGAGGATCAGGACAGAGTAGTGTGACGTTAGAACATAAGAATGGAGGAGACTGCAAGAGACCATAAGACCTACACTAGGCAATTCCATGTCCATTGCAATCTGTCATACCCATCCATAAATTTGTATAGCCGTTTCTTAAGACAACAGGGCAGGACTCACAGTAATGGATTTGAATTAGACAAATTTAGATTTAAAAAGGAAATAAGCAAAAACTGGTTTACTAATAGAGTGCTCAATGAATGGAATAGACTTCGCAACCATGCTGAAACTATCGGTTATTAAGCACCTCTTTTAGATCACCCACATTCTGCGTCTTTCCACAGACTGTAAATTAAGGGCGTGTTCACACTACAAGCAGAGCAGAAGGGAGCGGCATTAAATGTTACGTAGTTTTGAATGTACTGACACTCACGTGTTCACACTACAAGCGGAGCGGCAAGAATGTATCTACCAATGTAAATTTCTATTCCTGAACCCAAAATTACAATCACTGAACAGACTGTGCATGGTTCTGGCACACTTTGACTATATGTGCTAGTAGTATGTTGTGAAAAGCTAATTTGGTGATATTCTGGTCCTATACATAATTATCAGTGACCCACACAGTCATGGGACAAGGCTTTAGTAATCAAATTCCATGTTCCTTAATAAATCGTTACATTTTTCGTCATCCTTCCAGATGTGAAACACCGAGGAGTTTATCGGGCTGTTGCCTGCCAGACCTGCTCTATGGCAAAAAGGACACACAGATTTCCAAAATCGAGACGTCCGCTGTAGTCCTGTAAAAGGAGATAAAACATGTAGCATCAATAAAATGTATCCTCAATAAAAAATCCTTACTTAACACTACATAAATAGCGTGTCTTACGTAAGATGAAATAAAACACATTGTGTCAATTTTATCCAGACTTTGTTTTTCACATGTATCAATAATAATTCATTAATTATTTTTGAATAAAAACATTTCTTACCTCTTAGAAATTGTTCTTTCTATGAGGGAGTGCAAAAAAAAAAAAAAAAAAAAAAAAACTTGCCGGTTTCATCTCTCCTCAGTTCATGGAAGAGATGGTGGTATTCTCCATACCGATCTCTGATGTTGATGATAGGAACCCAGTGTTGCCGTTTCTGTCTTTTGCTGTTGAGCAATATGAACACACTCAAGAGATCTTCCATCGCGGCTGATTCTTGGGCAAGTCGCTCAGACGCACTGCTCCGTCCCGTTCCTTTCCGCTTGTAGTGTGAATACCTAACCCCTCCGCTTATAGTGTGAACAAAGCCTTAGCCTGTTCTCGTAAGGTAAATTTCTGAGCCCGTGTATCATTTTGGTCATTCTCCTTTGTATTGACTCGTGAATTGATGTTCATTCTATAGGACGGAGACCAAATCTGTACCGCATCGTCAAACCCCGATTCCCATCAAATGGAGAAACTGTATATTTAGATTTTTATTACATGGATGAGGATGGAGTTATTGGTGGGAATTGGTATAGGCAAGTAACTGCTTCCGACATATATCATGTTCATTCGCTGGCCAAGTATCATTCCTAACCTTAGCCAGCGACGCCGTCATTATGACAATCATGCAGCTCACAGATATCTTGGCTCACTATATATTTTTTCGCTTCATAAGGATGATATCTTGGCTTTCTATATATTTTTTCGCTTCATAAGAATGAATCATTTGACAGTAGTCAGAGCAAATGTTTTAGTCGTAACATGCAATAAAAAACAATAAAAACTGGACTAATCAGTCTTCTCCACTCGCATCCATGTGCTTATTTAATAATTACCATTCATCTGGACGAGTTCTTTCCAGTTCTTGCCATCTGTGAATCCATTCTGTAGCATGACACACGAACCAGTCTTGTCCACACACCTCCAAAGAGACATTATATTGATGACGCTCATGATTTGTAGTATCAACGTTACAATTCCTTAATTCAGTCATGTATTATGATCAATAGTGGTATTAGCATTGCTACTTTTCATCTTCTGTGGATCCCCCCTCCCCAACTGTTGCCATTTTCCTCTGTAATACGGCAATTTTCCCAAAAGTAAGTAAGCTGAACGAACTCGACCTCGACAGTGCTGAAACTGATATGGATTAATTGAATTTGGTCAGGTCTAGATTCCATACTCGCTAGTAGATGACGTAGAGTGCAGCTCTTGTAAACAATGGTATCATAACAACTGTGTAAATATATAAATATATTACTATTACTGGGTGGACGTTTTTTACATAAAAAAAGTTTGAACTGCTAGGAAAAGACAAGAGACTTGATTTTTTTTATATAAAAATTGTCTTGTTTTTTTTACAGCAGAACAATATTAAAATATATGTATGTGGAAACTCTCAATATTGAAATACATGTATGTGGAAAATCACTTATTCTTATTTACAGCAGCACAATTAAAATACATGTAGGCCTACATGTAGGTGGAAAATCTCTACTGGTAAAAACACTTTATTTTTATTTGCAGTACAATTCTCAATCATTCCTACATTGAGGGCAAGTGTAAGTGTCATCTGTGCACATTTCCCTGACATCATGCACAGACAGATTTACACAGTTGTTATGATACCATTGTTTACAAGAGCTGCACTCTACGTCATCTACTAGCGAGTATGGAATCTAGACCTGACCATTGAATTTCAAACTCATTCATATGTACGGATCGGTTCAGTGTTCTTACATATTCCAAAGTCTCTTCGTCCTAACCTAAAACATGGAGGTCACATGCCTATAAAGCATTTATTTTAGAATTTACCTTGAACATCAAGGGACAACAACAGTGAGGTTAGAGTTCACTATTCGCTGCGTTTCCATCGTCCTTCCACTTCCTGCCCGTACCATGAAGCAATCCTCCTCATCTACAAAACTTTTCCCCTTCTAGGATAACAAAGAACGCGACTGTGCAATGTGCCACGTGTTTACCCCAAATTAGTCATCCCAATTAATGTCCGATGCTAAAGGAAAAAGCCTGGAAGCAAACCGCCAAACAATATATAACCTCAGCAAATACAAATCAACCAAAGCCCGAAATTAAACGAAGCGAAACCCAAATCGGACTAGGGGTGCCGAAGTCAAGGCGTTCACTCATTACTACTACTGCTACTACTACGTCGTTCGAGTTACTATCGACCAGTGCTTAGTCTGGCACTCGACTCTTTACTAATACTTACGCATTCACAGAGTCATCAGTACCATTGGTCCAATTTGAAGTATTTGATCCCCAGCCCTCATTTTGTGAGTGTCTGGCGAGTTCTGTATCAATTGACCTTGGGTGATTTTTTCCTCTCTCTAATGTTTGCATCGATCGCTTCACAAAGCGGACTGAACCAGTTGGTTGGATATCAATGCGGCAATTGCAACTTTTGATGATTTTCCTTAGAACACCTGGCTTGGGGGCCCTACTTATGAATACATAATTTTATTTTCTCCTTTATTCATATGCATATCATCTTACTCTATAACAAAAAGTTCAGTAACATCTGTTCGGTGGTTTGGCAGATTACTCATCTCATCTCGCCACTACTCTCTATGCACTTCCTCTTGGTATTTAGCATTTTTCAGCAATGACCAATGCTTCCATCATCAGGGACAGCATTTCACCGAGGGGGATTCATTTGAGGTACATTGCATTTTGTCAACAACACCAGCGCTTCTACCCTTGTGGACAATTTTGTACAAAAAAAAAAAAAAAGTGGAGTAGTCATAGAGGCGGCGAAGGAAATATTTAGGGAGGCTGTCAGAATGGAGAGATGGTGGAAGTTAAAAGTGATAAACATTCCTTTTGGAGTGAAGAATAGCCTCCAATCAGAATACTGACTGGTTTGGTCCGTAGGGATGTCACAACTCAAAAGTCTCTAGTGGCCAATGCCGAACATATAGGGATTTTTCTTATTTATGCCACATGATAGGTGAAAAAGGAAAAAGGGTGCTAGAAGACAAAGAAAACAAAAATATTATTAAAGAGCAAGATAATGAAGAAGACGAAGTGGAAGGATGTGGAGCGTGTTTGCTCTGCTGCTACCAACACTTTCAGTTTCCTTCTGTGATACAGTAATTCTTCATTCACTACAACTTTCTTCAATTTCTTTTTATCCTTTTAGTATTGTAAGTCACTCATCTGCAGGCTTCATGCCTTTTTCGTAACGTATGCATTTAGTCAAGTTCCATTACTCAGTAACGAAGGTAAATTGAACTTAAAATTCTCTTCACGAATTCTGGTACAACGTATGGTCTTAGGTACACCTGAGGATTCCCCCTGGGATCCTCTTACACCCACCAAGCCCTGCTTCGACGTCACTATTTAATTCATCCAATAACTTTGAACGTTACAAATAAGTGTCACCCTTTAAGGGCGTGACTTTACCTCCGTGCACCAATAATTTCTCTCCTCCTCCACCCTTTTCCCCAATCAGAAAGACTGTTATACTGTCTCAAGCAATACTGTTTACGCAAGCACTCTGTCGCAAGCGGAATGTGGCTTCGTGCTACATTTCGTCAATTCAGCACTCTCTCGACATCCTAACCTATGTTTACAAAACACAAGACGGCAGGCGAGAATATGCAACTCTGCACTTCCTATTCGGCCATTGCTTCAAAACATCCAAGTAATAAAATTTTCATACCTTTTCACCTACCCCTCTACTTAAATGTCTACCTCTACCGGCCTCTTACAGATCGGATAGAGGAGAAAGAAATTTAAGCCAGTGCAGTATTTTGGTATGGACAACCAATGAAGAAATCAAACTCCTGACTACACAGTAATCTTTATCTCTTAATCACCGAATCAGGCTAAAATATAGCGTGCCTGAAATCTGGAGCTGGAGGTCCTCAATCGATGCTAGGAGGAAGGTCTTCAAGCTGGAGGTGAGTTGTTGCTGCGGTGATTGGTGAGGCTGTTCTGCGACTGCGACTTGCTAGATAAGACCACCCGCTTGCGCGGGATCGGTTTTTGTGGGAGGGGAAGAATGTAAGAAAATGAAAATATAGTAGTGTATAAAAGAGGGCTTCTGCCACCGGGCGATTAGGGGTATTTATTTCGTGGCTTTGGAGGTATGGGCAGGGGACTCGGGGTTGGAGATTGGGATTGATGTGTAACCGTGAGGTTACGTGGAATATCTATTCTTATCCTCAACCAACAAAATTAGAAAATGAGTAGGAAGTTTAGTCTTAGGGAAAGATAGAGAAATTGGAAATAATTTTAGTGGTAGGTAAACTGAAATAAGAAGATGTAGTAGGAGAGAAAGTTGGAAATGAAAATAATTTTAGAGGAAAAAGTTTATGTAGTTGTTTGTGCATGTAGTTGTGTTAGTTTTGTTGCTGTATGGTTTTGTGTGTATTCTACACATAGAGGGTTGATGCCTCCAACGTGTATGCTTATAGCCTGACAATTAATGGGCTACATGCAATATCATTATTATTACTGTTAGATTATCATTATTATTGTTGTTATCACCAGTCAAAGCTAGTGAAGGGATGCAAGAGGCCATCCCTAAAAGCCCCATAGCAGGATCACAGACGGATCCCATTGGAACCTCTAACCCTCTGATTGGCCGCTTTCCCTTTGGCTGTGGTCCGCGTAAGAGAGCTGTGGGCCCCCGAGGGGAGTGGGGATAGCGGGCAGGCCTTCTGACCGGACGGCCGGACCGGGTGATTGTCCCGTCGAGCGAGATCTCTAGAGACGATAGGCTGGATAATGGAGAAGAAGGCGGCGCCCGGCTGTAAGTGTGGTCGTGGTTTTGGCGAGAAGATTCTGGCAGGACATGGAACTGTGGAGATAGATGTGTAGGTGAAATCGAAATTGAGTCGGGCGGGGGGGGGGAGGTAATGTGTTAAGGGTTGGGGGGACAATTGTGGTGGGAGGAAGAGGTGGGCTGGTTTGATGTGGACTAGTAGCAGGGATGTGTTGTAAGAGGAGGTATGCAGAAGGGTTGGAATGGAGGGAAGGAGGGAGGTGAGCTGGTTTGAGCCTGTCGATGGAAATGCGGTCTGGCTTAGAAGCTCGGTCAATAAGGAAGTGCTTAGTTGACCTACTGACAACTTTGTAGGGTCCATCATACGGTCGTTGGAGAGGGGTTCGTCTGGAGTCCCGCCTGACGAAGACATGGTCCGCTGAATCAAGGGCCAGGGGAACATGCACTGGGTTTGTGTGTGTCGTCCGTGGTGGCGGGGGACGGGTGTTGGCAAAGGTCTCCCTGAGTAGTTGAAGGAGGGCGTGTCGGTCGGGGTCGCCGACAGCAGGGGTGGCTATCTCCCCGGGAAGGCGAAGGTTCTCTGCATACACTAACTGGGATGGAGATACGTCGCTGTCGACCTTGGGAGTGTTGCGGATGGAGAGGAGCACCAGAGGAAGGGCATCGGCCCAACCATATGAGGGTTGTTGTGCTTTTAGTGACTCTTTCAGCTGGCGGTGGAATCTTTCACGAGTGAATTGGCTTGCGGGTGGTACGCAGTGGTCCGGTTGCGGTTGGTGTCAAAGAACTTGAGAAGTCTGGACCAGAGGCCAGATTCAAACTGGGCGCCCCTGTCGGTGATAATGGCGTGAGGGGCGACGAATCTGGATACACAACCTTAGAGGAAGGCAAAAGGTTGTTGTCTCAGCAGAGATATCAGGTAGAGGAATCGCTTCTGGCCACCTGCTGTACCTGTCGATGCAAGTGAGCAGGTAACGCATTCCACGAGAGGGAGGCAGGGGGCCCACAATGTCCACAGGGATCGATTGGAAGCTTGTTGTAGGTGCGGGGAAGCGATGGAGTGGGGCATAGACGTGGCGTGTCACCTTTGATGACTGGCAGTTAAGGCAGGTATGGGTCCATTCTCTGACATCTTTGTTGATTCCAGATTAGACGACGCGATTTGTGAGGAGACGTTGTGTTGCCCGAATTCCAGGATGACTGTGGTGGTGGAATGCCTAGAACACATCCTTGTGATGACAGGCCGGGGTGTATGGTCGGGGTTTGCCTGTAGATATGTTACACCACACTAGAGCAGGAGCATTGGGGAGCTGTCGGAGCTGCAGGGAGGATGTGTTATCCATGCGGAGGTGATGAGGTTCTTCGTCGTTAGTCTGGGAGGCTGCGATGATTGCATAGTCGATGGGCCGGTGCTCAGGGATGACAAGGAAAAGGCATCAGCAACATGGTTATCTTCTCCCTCCCTTGATGTATTTGATGGGAGTGTCAAATTAGGACAAGAATGACAGCTGCCGAGAGACTCTCGGTGAGTAGCAGTCAGATACCTTGTCCAGTGCGTTGGTGAGAGGCTTGTGGTCGGTAAGCATGGTGAAGGGACGTTCTTCTAGAAGGTAGAGGAAGTGCTTGACGGCCGAAATAATGGCCAGAAGCTCTCTATCAAAGGCACTGTAGCACATTTGGGAAGTGTCCAACCATTTGGAGAAATCGGCTGGAGCTATCCGTTGACCCTCTGTTGGAGTACTGCACCTGTGGCTCTAGAGGAGGCGTCAGTGGTGAGGACGGTAGGAATATTAGCCACCGAGTAGGAAAGGAGGGTGAAGTTTGTTATTGCAACCTTAATCTGCCTAAATGCTTGGGTTGCTTCAGGAGACCACCTAACGGGTACGACCGACCGATTGGAACAGTTCTTGGTGAGGTCGTTCAGAGGTGCAAGTTTGGCGCCCGCATCGGGGATAAATCGATGATAATAATTGACGATCCCTAGGAATTGACCCAGCATTTTGACTGATGATGGCTGCGGCAAGTCGATGATGGTGTCCAGTCTTTGAGGGAGAGGAGAGAGGCCCTCTGCTGATATACGGTGTCCGAGGAAGCCGAGTGATGGCACTCCTAGAAGGCACTTTGATAGGTGTATCCTGAGGCCATAATCCTGCAGTTGGCGGAAGAGGAGGCGAAGATGGTGGCGGTGCTAGTCGTGCTTATCAGAGGCCACCAGTATGTCATCGATGTAGACGGTAAAGAAGTTGAAGTTTCTGAGGGCGTGATCCATAAACCGCTGGGATGTTTGGGCGACACTGAGGAGGCCAAACGACATTATTCTCCACTCAACAAAGACAAAGGAAGTGGTAATGGCTGTTTTCTGAACATCCTTTGGTGCTACAGGAATCTGGTGGAATGCCCTGACGAGGTCGATCTTAAAGAACACCTGCTTCCTGTGGAGCTTGAAGTGAAAATATTGGGAATGTGAAAGGGGGTAGCGGTCAGCCTTGGTGATGCGGCTGAGTTGGCAACAATCACCACAGGCCCACCATTAGTTGGGTGGTGGAGGTGTCTTGGGAACCATATGAAGTGTCGATGCCCAATCACTCTCAGAGGGGCGGATGATGCCTTGGTCGAGGAGTTCCTGGAACTCTTGATTGTCGGCTGCCAACATCTCTGGAGAAAGAATTCGAGGCTTACTATAGACCGGCGGCCCAGTTGTTTAGATATGGTGCATTATGTTGTGTGTGTGTGTGGGGGGGTAGTGATGGTTTTGAAGTCTTGCATGGTTTTTGTGTATTCGCCAGCTGGCTGGAGGGAGGACACTGGAAGAAGTGTCGTTGGTGATAGTTCCTGGTATGCGACTTGTTGCGTGGCACAGGCAGTTATCCTTGGTGCTCACTGACATTTTGTAATGCTGTAAAAAGCTATAGCCTAGGATGGGTTGATGGACGTCTGCAATAACAAGTGACCATGGGAACTTGACATTTTGGAGATCCAAGACAACGTAGTGACTGCCATATGTGGTAATGGGTGTACCGTTGGCTGCGAGCAGATCGTATGACGGATGGTCTTTACCTTGCCTCGGGGCTGCCGCAGGAGGCATGATGCAGAGGGCTGAGCCCGTGTCCACAAGGAGAGTCTAGAATGATCATCATGCATCGAGAGGAGGGTGAAGGCACTGTTGGCAGGGGTGGTGGTGCCTACCGACTCCCGCGTCTGGCGTTTCCTGACCAGCTGCAAGGCTCGGTACATCCGAGTGCTTTCTCAACAAAGCGGGCATGGTACCAGCAGGTACCACGATCCCTAAGTGGCACAACACTTCGTGGCATTTGATTTTTGCAAGTTACATGTCTCTGTAATTATCTTATTTCAACCATTTTCTCCCGTAGCTGCTGCACACTTTGGTTCCCGGCACTGTTCGACGGATGGACGGTCCTGCTCACTGCACTATTGAGGAAAGCTGCTCGAGGGGTGGTAACTGGAAAGCCCGCGATCACTAGCACCTGTAATACCACTGCACACTGTGTTCATTGCAGTGTTGTTCTTTTCTGAGAGCATGGTGTTTATTGGAGGCCCACAATCACAAGCACTTGTAATATTACTGCACACGTTGTTCAATGCAGTGTTGCTTCTTTCTGAGAACGTTTCCTGACCAGCTGCACTCTTCATTCACAGTCAGTGATATATATCTCTCTTGATAGCGTAATCGGTAAGTCACTACAACACTTGTCATGCGTTAGCCGTTTTCGAGTGTATATATATATATATATTGAAGAAAATAGCAATTGATGCATTGATGATCTTCTTGTGTAGAGTTTCAATACGTCTAACTATAGACTTGGCTTCAGGAGGTAAGTTTGCTATCGCTGGTCCAAAGGACATGATTCAAACTCAGAAGAGAGAAGAGTAGCGTTTTACTAGCATCTCTGATGATAGTTTCCATCATTTTTCCTACGATTGAAGTCAAGCTTATAGTCCTGTAGTTGTTTGGTTTCTTTTTGTTACCTTTTTTGAATATGGGAGTAAAGTTAGCTAGCTTCCATTCTCTTAGAACATTTCTAGATATGATGGATTTCTTGAAAATACTTTCTAATGGACAACAATCTCATTTTTCGTTTCCTTTAAGATTCTTGGATGCCAACCGTCAGGCCCTGGTGTTTGATGAACTTTCAGTTTCTCTATACATATCTTAATTTTTCTTTTGGTATATTTACCTTAGTGAGTTCACCCTAGTCTTTTCATAGGTTTTAGTTTGGAGTTCACTTAGAGGTGTTTCGTTTACGAATACTGAGCTAAAATAATTGTTTAATATATTATACATTTCTTCATTTGAATATTAAAGTTGATCGTCAGGAGATAATAGTGGGCTAATGCGATTCCTAATAACCTGTTCATCTCTAATGTAACTATAAAATTCTTTGGGATTCTCTTTGGATTTATCAGTGATATTAATTTCGTATTGTCGTTTTCGTTCTTTATTGTCTTTTTTAAATCTCTGTATTATTACATAACTTTGATAGTCATTAGGTGCACCCGAGCACTTGCATTTCTTATAAGCCTGTCTCTTTTTAGCAATATTTTTTTCAGTTTCTTTGTCAAGCCATTTAGAGCGAGCCTTAAACGGGATGTAAGTATGAATCATCTTAGTAAGCGTATTTTGAAATATTCCCCACACCTAATCTACAGGTCTTTCTCTTAATTTTGCCTCCTAATCTGTAAGCTGAAGCTCCTAACGTAGTCCTATGAACTGAGCTTTACTGAAATCGGGTATTTTAGATATACAAGTATCTATTCTAAGATTTTTTGCAGTTTGAATCTAAGGTGTGATCGCTACTTGGAATAGTTTCACCAACTTCTACATCGGTTAACATGCTTTCACGGCTAGTGATCAACAGATCGAGTAAATTTCCATGTCTGATGGACTCTTTTACATGCTGAACTAATTGTCACCGAAAAAATCTATCAAGCGATTACCTATATGGCCATGTTCAAGTGTCATCCAATCAATGTCAGTAACTAGACAGTTCTTGAAACAACAGTTTGTCGTCAGCTAATGATAATGTTTTTGGCCAATATATTACACCAACATTTATTTTTTGTCAATATTCTTGGATTAATTCTAACCACAAACTATCATACGCATCCTGTTTCACTTTCCCTAAAACACAGGCATGGATCGACATTACTTTTAATGTACAACAGAACACCCCCCACTTTTCTTGTATTTTCTATCCCTATGAAAGTCTTTAAATCCCAGAATATTAAATTCAGTTTCAAGCTCTCCACCATTTAAGCATATCTCGATTATTCCTATCATATCGAAATTTTCGCTTTTGACATACGCCTGGATTTCTTGGGATTGGTCCTAATACATACATACATATATCAAGGCTTTTTCCCCCTTACTAGGGAGGTAGCCAAAAAGGGAAAGGCACAAAGAAAAAAAAATCACTTCCACCCATTCCATCCCTGAATACACTCCACACCCCTCCACCCTCCCTCTTATCTGAGCACCTCCTGGATGACGGGTCATCCCTGCACCTTGTCCACTGCCCTGGGTCAGAAGCAGTGTCGCAAGACACAGCACATCCACAGCAAGGCCGCTTCATTAAATCGGCGACCCCCCCTCTCCGTCCCCCCATTGCATAAAAGGAGAAGACGGGGAGAAATCCCTTCGGGCTGCGTCAAATTTTGCTCACACATACTACCTCACCCCCATCCACCCGCCCATTCCACCTCATGCAATCACAAACTCATCCATATACAACCATTCTCCATTCACCCCTGTCTTCTGTCCTCTCCCGTCCTTCCTCAACAGACATTCCCTCTTCCTCAAAGCCCCCCTCACCCCATCCATCCACCTCATCCTAGGACGTCCCCTCATGTTCACTCCCTCCACATCTGCCTTCCATACCTCTTTTACTAGTCTTTCTTCACTCATTCTTTTCATGTGCCTAAACCATCCTAATATTCTTTCATCAACCCTATCTCCTAGCTCCTTTTTCAGCCCTGTTCTCCTCCTCATTTCTCACTCTAGCCTAGTAACCCCCATCATACTTCCCAGATACTTCATATCAAACACATTCAAACTCCTTCTCTCTTCCTCTCTTATGTTCCATGTTTCTGCTCCATACAGTGCTGTTAGCACAATCACTCCTTCATACAGTCTCCTCTTAGCATCCATTCCCAAATGTCTATTCCTCATTACACTCTTTAATCCACCAAGGCATTTACTCGCTTCTCTCAATCTACATTCTACCTCCACCTTCACTCCACCTTTTTCTGCCACATTTGCACCCAAGTATCTAAAACTATCCACTTCCTCCAGTCGCTCTCCCTTAATGCTCACTTCCAGTCTACTGCCACTTTCACCCCTTGTACATCTCATCACCTTACTTTTACCCACATTTATCTTTAGCTTTCTTCTATCACATACTCTCCCAAACTCTGCCACCAACTTCCTCAATCCCTCCTCCGATCCTGCCACAAGCGCAGTGTCGTCCGCAAACAAGAGCTGGCTCACCTCCCACTTTTCTCCATTTTCTTTAACCATCTCCAATCCCTGCCCCACTACCCTTGCATTTACCTCTCGCACCACCCCATCCATGTATAAGTTGAACAGCCAGGGCGACATAACGCATCCTACGAGCATTAAAGTTTCAAGAAACTCGTGATTATTTCTTTTCGACTCATTTTGAGTTTCAACATCATGCCTTACATTATAATTTTGTTCTTTATTGACATCTTGCTCTATACTGACATTTGGTCCTTCATTGATATTCAGTGCCTCATGGACATTTACCCCATCACGGACATCTGGTCCTCTCACGGTCATTTGATCTCTAATGCCTTGCTCTCCTCCGTTATCGCGTCCCACACCGGCCACTCGTCGTTCATTGACATTCTGTCCGGCATCCCTTCCTAAAATTACATTTTGTCCTCCAATGACATTATATAATATCGTGATATTCTGTCCTCCACTATCATTACATCCGATCGTGATATTTTGTCTTTCATTGGCATTACATCCTAATGTAATATTTTGTCCTCTACTGACATTATATCCTAAAATGATATTTTGTCCTCTACTGACATTAGATAATAAAATTATATTTTGTCCTCTATCAACATTTTATCCTAAAATATTATTTTGTCATACACTGAGATATTGCTCTACATTATTGCTACACCCTACTCTGTTATCCCCAATACACTCTATTTCCCCTTCCCTTTGGGTTTCTAGCCCTGAAAAGGAACTAATTCATTACAAAATCCCACGGTGAGGTTTGTAAGAACATCTTTGCCTCTGCATAAAGGTTATGACGCTTAGAAAAGAGATACAAAGGATCAAGAAAGTGGTAGATCGTCGGAAGGATCCCACAGACTACGTGACGGCTCCCACGTTCCTTCATCTCCTAAAGGAGGACCTTGTAATTCCGTACAAATTCTTCTGATCTCACCCTACCCATATCTTTACTTTCCGTGTGAACAATCGTAACCTCGTTCTGGGTACAATCGGCGATCCCACGGCCCGGTTGACATACAAGCTTGCAAAGTCGTTTAGTCTTCCGCTGCAGGATGTCGTCATAGCCTCGCACCATGGAATCCCCTACCACCAAGAACTCCCGGGGCCGTATACACAAAACTTTTTTGTTAGCCTTAACAATCTCTGCTAGCTAACAGAAAACCACTAAAAGTTATACACCAATGCTTAACTAACAACTGTTAGCTAGCAAACAGTTGTTTGTCAAGTACCGCTAAACAGCGCTGAAGTTAGCAGCTTATGAACATGTAAATGGACGTATTATCAAAAATTGCACACATAAATCAGTGTTATTAATGCAGTTGTTCAGAATTTATTAATAAAGTATCATGATAGCACATAGATATCGTATGTATGGGTTTTTAGAAGTACTTATTAACCAACGACAGATATTTTTGGACGAAGGCGCATTGTACAGGCGGCCGTGCCACAGACAAATCTTCCGACAGAAGACTCAACAATTATTTCAGAGGACATAGACATGGCAGAAGAAACAGAAAAAGAAAAGGAAGCCAAACTGGTCACAAGAGGAAACACTCCTCTTGATCAACGTGATTATGGAGAAAAAATAATTATAAATGGGCGATTCAAGCCAAGTTTAAACCACAAGGATAAGAGGGAGGCATGACAAAGGACGTTGATGCTATGGTATTGTAAATTGTTTTCTGTTTACATATAAATGTTCATCGACACTTGGAGCCCCAATTCTAATGTTTGTGCCACCTATGGTACCCACAACACCGGGAAACCTACAGTCTTCCATGAACTCTACTTGTTTTACTTGCACTTCTTGGCGAGTCAATAGGAATTTTACAAACTGAGTTACATTATCTGGTTCTGATAGTGCATCAATTGTTTGAGTAATGACACGGCTGATTGATGCTTGCGAGGTCCCAAATTCGTCACTGCTGTATTTTACCTGTGGCTAAATATCATTGGGTAATTGCCACCTTCGTCTCAGGACTCAGTGGTCGATTCCGTTCTGTTCGGGATTGAAGTTTGTCCCTCACTAAATCAGCCATTTTTATTATACCAGCACGGTTCATTCTGAAGCGTTTGATGAGTTCGTCGTCATTGTACTCGTTAAATAGGGACGTCGCTGTCGATAAACTCGCAGTCATCTTTTTAGTTGTTGTTGCTCCGCCATCTTCTCTACTAACAGGAACTTGTTAAGAGCTTAATAGTCCTCCTCAGCACTTTTATCTTAACAGTACTTTTAAGGCCCTAACAAGTTTTCTGTATCCACTGTTAGTGCTTAACAGCTAAATGTTAGCCTTAACAGGAATTTGTTACCCTTAACAGCTATTTGTTAGTGCTAACAAGTTTTGTGTATACGGCCCCCGATTTCCAGCAACCTCAACTTCCAGCAGAGCAAAACGATTGGCTAGAGATAGTGGTCGATCTGCTTACCGAACGCAGGTTCGACAAACGGGACCATACGGAACGCCACTGGCTCACGGCAGTGGTAGAAGTGGAAGAGGTGGAACGCTCTTTGGGTTGGGGGGGGGGGGTGATTCACTCTTCTCACAGAACACACTCTTGAGAAGGCGAATTTCCTCCTCACATATCATGAGACGGTCTTCCAGGCTCACAACCTTCACAATCCATTTCGCTCCTCCTTCGGCAATACAAACGGCAAAGAGAAAATATAAATCAATCGTAGGAAAAATAATGGAAACTATCATCAGAGATGCTATCGAACATCATTTAGAAAGTAACCGTTTGATAAATGATAGCCAGCATGGTTTCAGACGGAAACGTTCTTGCGTGACTAACTTACTCGAATTCTACAACACAGTTATCTCCAATTATGACAAAAGAAACAATATAGATTTAATATATCTAGACTTTGCAAAAGCTTTTGATACCGTCCCACACGAAAGACTACTTACTAAATTAGCTTCACACGGAATAAGTGGTAGCCTATTAGGTTGGACTAGTAATTGGTTGAATGGTCGAAAACAGAGAGTTGTTTTAAATGGAAATACTTCTGGATGAAAAAGTGTTGCAAGTGGAGTTCCTCAGGGTTCCGTTCTTGGGCCACTTCTATTCATAGTATATATAAATGATATAGACCATGGACTAAAATCTACTGTTTCCAAATTTGCTGATGATACAAAACTGTGCGGAGTGGCAAATGATCACTTAAACCAATTAGATATTCAAGAAGATTTAGATCAATTACAGCAATGGTCTGAAAAGTGGCTAATGAAATTTAACACAAGTAAATGCAAGGTAATGCACATAGGTAAAAATAACAGTAAGTACGATTACAAGTTATTTGGTAATTCGTTAACAAAAGTGGATAGTGAAAAAGATCTCGGCGTAATTATCAGTAACGACCTCAAATCATCCAAGCAGTGTATTTCAGCCTCTGAGAAAGCAAATAAGATTCTGGGACTGATTGCGCGATCTTTTGATTTCAAAAGTCCATCACTCATTAACAAGCTATATAAATCGTTAGTTCGTCCACATTTGGAATATGCTGTTTCTGTATGGTCACCGAATCTCATTAAAGACATTGACAGACTGGAAAAAGTACAACGGCGAGCCACAAAACTGATTCCAAATATCAAAAATAAATCATACGAAAATCGACTAAAACACATGAATCTGTTTTCCCTAAAAAAGCGTAGACTCAGAGCTGACTTGATACAGGTCTTTAAGATTTTAAAGGGAATTGACAACGTCAAAAGTGACCAAATTTTCACATTGAATGAGAATCAGACAAGAAACAATGGTCTCAAACTATCCGGAAATAGATTCAATTTGGAAGTAGGTAGAAACAACTTTGCCAACCGTGTAGTTAATGAATGGAATAAACTTCCTGCACAGGTAGTGCAATGTAGTTCAGTTCGAAGCTTTAAGAATCAGTTAGATAAATACCTAAGTAAGATGCTGTAATGATTATAATTTATCTTATATTATTTGCTTTTGTTTTGTCATCATTTGTCTGTCATTTATTATTTAACTATACCTATGCATTTATTTATGTATTTTATTTGTTATTTACATTATTATAGTTTTTATTTATTGTTTTATTATTAATATGATTTTTTTTTCGCATCCGACCTAGATATGGATCAAAAGGTCTCCTGTCGGCATGCTCCGCCTTTGTAATCCTTTGTAAAAAAAAGTGGTCACTAAATAAACTAAATACACGAAGCGTACTCTGCTTACCTTATATTACTCTTACCTTTGGAGTACAGCAACAGACTACTATTTTGATTCTAAATTGCTAGAACACTATACTTTACCTTATATCTGCAACTGTATAACGCTATACGTATACAATTACAAAAACACAACAAAATCACTTGTCACTATTTGAAGATTGAACGAAATTGAGTTCTTAACTGAAATTCAGTATGTGATGGTGTCAGCTCGTAAATATAAAATCGATATGACACTATAGAGCTAAACCAACCTTTGTGCAAATATAGATGTACAGTTCCTACCTCTGAAGGGCGCATATGTACTGCGTACTGCAAGATTGACGAGTCTTGCTTGTTTGTTCATTTGAAGGTTAACGCTTTAACCGTCAACGTATTGTGCTGAAGTTCTTAACTGTCACGATAAACGCATAAACGGAAATCAAAAGCGAAATGATGTGGAAATTTTTATTTCTTCTAACTTTTATTCTGTTACTCCTCTATTTTGTTCGTTCAAAACAAAGATGATAAGCGCCATTATAATTCATATGTGACTATTTCATATCTCGTTTGGTGGAAATCCTGGTGCCAAGGTCGTGGTCGGACGGAATGCATCCTGTACGGACAGCTACAAGTTGCGAGAGACAATGAGGGGAGTTGGTTGAATGAAGTGTTGCCAGCACGGCTGAGTTTTCTGAGGTCACTGAAGAATAATAATATATATATATATATATATATATATATATATATATATATATATATATATATATATATATATATATATATATATATATATATATATATATATTGTTTGAATTCAAGAAAATATTAAAATTATCTTAATCTAATGGTGTCTGATATTCTTCAGATTTTTACAAGCTATTAGAATATCGAGAATTTCCAATCGGAGGCTTCAATGGTCCTTTCGACCCCAGCAGTAAATACCAACCCCCTGGTAATTCATCGACCCCTTAGGTAGTCCCCTGGGGATCGAGATCGACCACTTTGAGAACCCCTGGCTTAGATAGATTTATTCTAGCATACAATATTTTTTACAAACAATTCAAGCCAATAACCAGTACAAATAAAATGAATAAATGTAAGGAATATTACAATATAGACTGAGTCACAGGTAAGAATATAAAATATATACTAGGGATAACTCAAACAAAAGCCCAGTAAGAGGCTTGTTTCCATTGAGGTCCCTAGAAAAAGACAATAAAAGTATGCAAAATACAAATAGGAACTAATACTCTAGTACATGTTTTACACCAATATCAACTAGATTGAAATACAACAAAAGTTGACTGGACAATAATGCATGAATATGATTGCTAAACAAGTAAGCATTTGCAAGCAATTTCCTACAAGATACTTTCAATGAGATATCATTTTGAATTGTCCTCAAGCTTGTTCTATGAAAGTGAAGCTGTGAAATTTAAGGAACTTCTGCCCAAAAACAGACCTAAAACGAAGTAATACAACAGAGGCCCCACTGGATCGTGTGTGGATTAGATTTTGTTTGAGGTATTTAGGTGCCTTGTTCGTATGACAAGTAGTTAAAAAGTTCATCTTGTTTTCCACTGTAGACCAGTTAAGATGACTAAAATGGGTTACATCATTATGTGTTGTAGGATTTAATTTGAGTACTACCCTGATAAGTTTGTTTTGGCAGATTTGTAGTTTGTGTTTTAGGTGTTCAGATAGACTTGGGCACTACGAAGAACAGTAATAAAAATGACATTGTACTAGTGCAGAGGCCAATTGTTTGCTTCCACAACTGCTAATATTACTTCTACTTCTATTGATACTACTACTGCTGATACCACTACTACTACTTCTGTTGATTATCATGGTACTACTACTACTCGTACTACTACTACTAATGATAAATGTTAAGGTCCTCTGACAAGAAACACACTGACCTACTGGAGTCAGCAACGTCTTCAATATTTCAAAGTGAAGCGCGTTAAACGTATATTTACACAACCATTCTTACAGCTAGGTTCGTACCACTGATCTAGATATAACTGGATCACGGATCGCTGTCGAGATTATGAGGTCGGCGGCAGCCATGATGTTAGTACCAAAACAAAGTCGCGCCACGCGATCACTGATCTGATACAATTACAGTTCTCGGCAGCTTTCGCTCCCATATACATATTCAACGATCATTTTACAATGCCAACTTGTGCTGCATTCAACTGCACCAACCGGAGAAAAGGTGGATGTGAGCAGTCCTTCCACTCGTAAGTAAATTAAAGTTTTATTACCCAAAACATCCCGATACCCATCAACAAATGATGAGGCCATCAGGAGCCATAAAATGTTGCCCACCAACTGTTTTGTTAAGTGTTGTCATGTTAATGCTTTGTATTTATTATCGTAAGAAATAGAGATCTAGCAGCAACCCATTTGTCACGAATGTAATCGTGGCAATAGCAGGATAGATATTTATCATTTAAAAATATCTTATAAGGCTCAAACGCTGTCCAGAGCTGTGTAGGTGTATAGAACCAGTTGTTCTTCCTGATTACATGTGTAGGCTTTATCTATATTGTGAAGTGTGAGGAATTCATATTAGATGGGCTGAATTACTATTCGGGGCCCGTTCAAAAATTATGTAACGTTTTTTCTGGTGAAATTCGACACCCCCCACCTCATGTAACATTGCGTAACACTGGGTGTTACATCTCCCTGTATTACATAACACTGATTACAACTAATTACAACTCGGCACCCCCATCAAATGTAGGCCAGATCCGCCAAACACCCCTCCCCCTTGACTTCTCACCAAAACATACTCATTTTTATTTGTCCTGTGTGAAATTGTTTACGATTGCATCAAAGAATGAAACATGGTATGATGTTTTTGGATTTTTTTTGCTCGATATTTATTGCTCGATCTGTTAAGGATATGCTATTTCAGTGCATAATTTATGACATAAATTAATAAATGAATATAAATAACCATTATTAGCGTTGCGTAGCGCTGTTGAAAACACCCCCACATCCTCGTAACGCATCGCATCTACCATGCACCCCCCCCCCCAGCGTTACATACTCTTTGAATGGCCCCTTACATGTTCATCACTTTAATGCGATATTTTACCATTTGAAACAATTTAGATAATAGATATGACAATTTCTCTATCTTTCCAAATGTTCGACACAACCCCGGATTCTAACCACATCGTCAATTTGATCAAGTATATCGTCACGTGCTTCTGCAAAATCAGGCTCCATCATATCTCCAAATTATATTCTCAAAAAGTAACCGGTGTCAAAGTGAGGAAGGAGTTATCAAAACTTGTTTTATTCAAGCACCAATAACGATAAGCAGTACAGTAATCAAATGTTATAGGGATATTTATTCCGTTAAATGCTAGTATAGATATATTATTATCCCTATAATATTTTGACTATATATCATTATCCCATTTGTTGTCTGTGTAACATTCCCTTGAAGTTATAATATATACTGGAATTATAATTTGTCAGTGCCAACTCATCCATATACATGCACAAGTTTATGTATATAAATGGTTATTTCTGCTAGAGGTAATAAATATCAATATATTGTTTTATTGTGATGATGCTATTTTGATATACACCTTGTATATGTATGTACGTACGTATGTATGTATGTATGTATATGGAGGGCCCAGCAGCGACGAATTGTGTGGCCATTATATACCCAATCATGCTTGGATCACAGGCCACGAGAGTAACACGACAGCTCCCATGACACTGATCTAAAAATGGTGTTATAATGACCGGCGGAGCGGTTCACACTAGCTGTTTTGGTACTTCCATTATGGCGGCCATGTCCCGCCTGCCGGCCTCACTCCTGGGGCAGCCCACGGCCCGTATACGCTATCCAGGTGTTATATAGATCAGTGGTTCGTACAAACACTGAGTTCATGCGATTGCAAATAATTGACAATTGTGGAAGTGTAAAAAGTGAAAGTGTGGCCTGTTTAATATTATAATTATTCTATTGGACATCGACTCACGCCATTTCGCCTCTGAATTTGAGCTTTTCTCTTCGCCGCTAGCTAGCTTCACGTCGTCCCGGACTATTATCATCAGATCAGTAGTCTACGAGATTTCTCAATGTATTGCTGCAGTAATTCCAGCAATACTCTTATTGCGTGCGTGAATGTTGTCGGATAAGTATTGTGTTCCGAGTCCATGTGTGATGTGGGTGGGATTCCATCAGGGTTGCCAGAGTTTGAACACAATATTATCGTACAGGGACCTCAAATTTATCGTTTTCATGACAAAATTATTGTACTGTTAGAAATATCGTACAATTTATTGTACTTTTTGAAATCTAATATCTATCCCTTGATATAAATAAAATGTACACTTTATGCAACATTTTTAAATTTTAATACTGAGAAATTCAAATAAACGATCATTCAGAAATTATTGTTCCATTGGAAATAGTCAAATAATCACATTTTGACATAACATACTTCAGCAGCAAATCACATATAATAGGCCTCATCATAAGTGTAATGAAATGAAAATGTTTTTAAAGAAAAACTTTCATATTTGTATGTGATTAAAAATAACTATTCATATTCTAGACATATGCTATACCTCATAGCTTATAACATTACTCAGAGTCAGAATGTCAGGTGTTATTGTATAGTTTCTTGGCTGCCAAGAGAGAATACATATAATTTGTTGGGTTAAAGTTTTTACAGCATGACCCAGTAGACTTCATACATTCTGTTGCTAGCAGTGCCCCATTTACAGTTGCTGTCTTCAACCTATTTCTTGTCTTAGTTTTGAAAAGGTTAATTTTACTAAAAACTCTTATATTCTGCATTCGAATGGGGTAGGCTAAGAACAGAGAGTGCAAACTGTGAAAGGTCTGTTAAGTTTGGTTTATCTTTTAATAATGCAGCCCAAAACTTATCACTGTCCTCTGTATTCAAGGCTGAGTTGTCACACTCCAGTGGCAATATTCGCCATTGATCATCCAGTCTTTGCAATAATGAGCTGTCTTCTGGAGGTACAAGAAGGGGCAATGCAGTTACTAAGGGTACCAAAGAAGGAACTGACTTCCTAAAATTCAATGATAAAGCATTAGTCGCTGAAATCATACCTCTTTTTAATTTCACAGCAAACTACAGACATAAAATTGCGGCAGCGTTGGAAAAAGTCCTGTAACTCAGATTTTCTTGCTATTACACGGGAGTCTTGAAGTTCCTGTAACATTTTTACACCTAGATATATTTATGTGCCACTGAGATGCTTATCGTTTCTATTCGGATCTATCAAAGTTCTGTTTTCATTACATATTCTCTCTCCATGAATGAAATGAGAACTTCTTTAAAAAGAGCACTTACTTTTTCATGGAGCACTGTTATCACTGGCTTATTTGACTGAAAGTACTTATTAATAGTAGTGAACTTTGGCAAGATCAAATCTAGGAAGTAGTAGTACAACTTAATGAAAGGGTCATGTACAGAGTTGAAAACTGGCTCAGCAGCACCTAGCTTCTCGGATAACCACATGTCTGAGAAAAACAACCGAAGAGCTTCCCATTGTTCCAAGATCCTCTGAACAACAGCAACCAATGACAACCACCTCGTCTGCGATGGGTGTAGCATCTTGTGGGGCTTCAAGTGAAGGAAAGACTGAAGTTGTACAAACTCACTCTGGCGCTTGCTACTACACTTACCAGCTCGTCTGTGATGGGTGTATCATCTTGTGGGGATTCAAGTTAAGGAAAGAATGAAATTGTACAAACTCTGGCGTTTGCTACTACACTTAAAGAAATTATACACCTCTCGTGCTAAATCCTCACACCTTCTAGGTAAAGCCTTACAAGCCTCACTGGCACAGAGGTGAGCAGAATGGCAAACACATTTGATTACAAAAAGACCAGGGCATTCATTACGGAAGCGACTTGCAACTGAATTGTGAGCTCCCATTATTACACTACACCCATCAGCCCCAAAAACTATCATTTGTGTAACTGGGATTTAATGTTTTTCAAATCTTTTTTATCATTCCCCCATAGAGATTACTAGCAGTGGCTCCTTTTCCGATATTTTCAGGATTGGCTGTATTGTAAACTTCACACAGCTCCCAGAATTTACATTCAACACATTCAGTATCATGATCAAAGAATCTTACTACAACACAAGATATTTTTATGTAACCAACGTTAGTAGACTCGTCCGTAAGAACGCTAAATTTTGTTTCTCTTAGTTTGTGAGCAAGTTGTTCTTTGTGGGACTTTCCTATAGCATTAGTTACAACTGCAGTTTCTTTAGTTCTTTTCGTAGCAAATTCCTGTGCTATCTTGGAGTCACTGAAAATATTTCTCAAGACCTCTGACAAGTGATCCATTACCTTAAAAGGAACATTATGTGCAGCTAGAGCACTTGCCAGCTTTGTTTCTGCCTTGGCCACAGGATCTTTTGTCGTTTGTTTTTTCAAGAAGGTTGATACTGGTACCTGCTTGTCCGTTACAACCTTGAAATATGAACAATATTTTTTGCCTTTTCCGTGTTTTTTGGTACTGTTAGCTCTGCAGTCATAGTAACGTTACAAAATTTACACCCAACTTTATGCTGGCCAGGTGTTTCCTGTAGCCACGGTTTGAAAGCAGGTTTCCCATTCCTTCCTATATCGTTGCTGACGAGATTGAGAGCCTGAAATAGATGCCTCAGCATGTCTCGAAGGGCCAGCAGGTGTCTACGTAGAGTATAACACATATGACATATTTCACTGCTTGAACTCACGATGCTACATATAATACCATTAGCCTCTTTTACATGAACATTCTAGGTTATCACTCACTTTAATCATCTTAAATAGCCATTATGATGTTATTTAGCATTTCTATCTGATATAACATTTGGCGGTGGGTATTACAACATATTGTAACGAACCTCCCCAGAGACTGGAGGTCGTCACCCGATTTAAATCCAAAGGTTCGGCGCATCCAAGAGACGCGACGGTAATTTTTCGAGCTTCGCCCAGCTGCCCGCCACCTCGTCCTTGGTGAGTTCCCAAGGCGACGAAAACACCAAGTTTATTTACATCTTCTATTTACACAGAATCACTACAAAAAGAATACTGGGCTGTAGGAGGCACCTCGGGTCAATTGCCAACCCTCGAAAGGCTACTTGAAGCCTCGCTACAGCTTACAAACGCGATACTTATACGAGCGGGAACCACGACGTCTTCTCCCGTCAGCTGTTGCTGCTCGTCTCCCCTCCTTCTCTGGGTAGCGTGCCCACGCAGTGTCGCCAAGCACGCCTCGACCAATCACAGTCGCTGCTCGAAGTCACGTGACTCCAGGTGGCGTCCGCCCTTGGCGCCACGAGCACGACGAAGGCGTCATCTCATGCAAGTTAGCGTCCTCTCCGATACCACGATGTCGTCACATGATGCAATAGGGGCCGCGTTCGTAAAAATATTCATTATTGTCTAGTTGCCTCTTCTCATAAGCTACACAGAAATAGAAGTATAGTTATTAAGATATTCTGTAACTAATTGCCTGTAAGGTGCATAGGCTAAGAAAATATCACATATAGCTCACCTTTCTCTTATTGGTTCCTGAAAATGAGTCCATACTGAATGAAGGTCCATCTGATCTACATCTGCCCACTCCACCACTGTACACGTTCTGAACGTTCCGAACGCGTGCATTTCTCGTCTCCCTAACGATAATATGAAACCTCCCAGTCCCACGGTTTATGTTTCCAGACACTATATTAAACTAAGTGGCATGTGCTTTTTTCAACTCTTACAATATTCAATACAACTATAAATAAACATAGAAAATTATCGTACAAATCGTACGTAATACAGAAATTATGGTACAAATAGTACGATAATGAGGAACACTATCGTACATCGTAGAGAGGGGTAAATAATCATACATGTACGATAATTGTCGTACGTCTGGCAACCCTGGATTCCATAGTGGGCGTGTTGTTGTTGTCAGCCATATTCTATGTATATTACCGTTAATGTATATTATGGTCACCCCTTTCAATACTAATGTTTTCTCTCATTCTTCGTATTCTATGACGGGGCTAATTTCACTTATACAATAGTGATCTTTTATATGCATTCTCATAATTCCATGCTTTTGTAGATGTGTGTGAGCTAGGATCAAGTGCGTGGCTGTTGACCGGCAGCTAATACCTGTCCTCCCATACTAAAGGACGCAAGTATACATCCCCAACCAGACGACGCCTCCGTTTATATGTGTTTGATTCCTGGAATATACATAAAAAAAATCTCATTTTATATATGTTGCTCAGAAACGGTCGAACCATACCTGCCCCTATAGCTGTCAGTGATAATTTCAATATGTCTAGTGACAAAGTTTCTTCACTTTTATATGGTGAACATTTGACAGCTTCAGCTATAGCTTCTCCCACTGTTACTCAATTGCACCAGAACCCCTCCGTTGTAAAATTCTTAGGGAAGTATCCTAATCATTTAGCATCTGCACTTATTCAATAATGTAAAGATAGTATCATGAACACTAACGTCATTACAGGGTCAGATAAATTCTATTTCATACGGTCTCAACTTGTACCCTACTCACTAGCCTCTGAGATTATGTCAGCTTCATACGTCAACCCTAGAGCAACTATGATTATGCCAACTTCAGGGCGAATTTTCTTGTTTGATGCAAACCTGGTAGGTGTTAATTTTCTCTGGTGCTTCAGGTTGGGTGACATACACTATTCCTCTATGGTTACTGAAATTTTTATGCCTGCTCAGGCATTATATTAATTTTTACATACAAAGTGGGTAGATAAAATTCTATTACATTAGATAGACTCCGACTTGTTTTGGAGTATCAACTCTACACATACTCTCTTCCTCTATTGGTACTGAAATTTTTATGCCTGCTCAGGCTAGAGCCAGTACGGTGGCCTCTGAAGCATTAGCTTAATTGATACATACAAAGTGGGTAGATAAAAATTCAATTACATTAGATAGACTCCGACTTGTTTTGGAGTACCAACTCTACATTTTGTTCCCTGCTCCATATGAGCGAAGGATTGCTTCTTCTCTTAGTTATCAGACAGATGAGTCTTTACTAACATCTACAACAAAGCTTTCTATAAAGTTAAAAGAAGTGCCTCATCGTGCCTTACTAGCTCCTGTACCACCTAGTTCATTCACAGCATACTCCGGAGGTTCCTACCCCTCCTTCACCACCTCCTCTGTCTTCGACAGCTACGCAGAACGCTCCTTCATCTCCATCTGTATCTACCGTGCTTACATGCACGTATTGTGACATAGTAGGTCATTCTATTGTTTTCTATTTCCTTCTAAGCGTTATGAGCGAAATTCTAAGCAGACTCCTCTACGTAGACGTTTCACTAATTCCTCTTCCAGCATCACACATGACTTTTCAATAGTGCCATAGCAGCCTTAATATAGCTGCTGCCATGTCCATGGATAGTGTAGTCATTCTTCTGATCAGTGTTCCAAGATTTTGAAGCTTAGAGCAGAAACTAGTTCAATCCCCAGGCATACTCTAACAGTGACCAGTCCAAGATCGTCCCTTTTATGGCTGCTGTCTCTTCCCAACTCTACCTCTCATTGTTATAAGGACCAGTTACCTATCTCTGTAGCGGTAGACACTGGGGGCAGAATGTAGTATAATAGGTAATAAAGCATATTCTGCTTTCAAGGACTTATACAACGTACCAGTGCTACCTTCTTGTAGTGCTTTGCAAGCTATACAAGGCTCTCCCTTGTCTATTCTTGGATCCATTTGCATTCCTTAAGGTTTTCTTCCCATGCTTAAGTGTTTCATGTTAACTTTGTGGTATTTTTTTTTATTTCATACTTATGTGTGATTGTCTCTTAGGTTTTGATACTTTAGCAATTCATGCCATAGATATATATTCTCAGCACCGTATAGTTACTTTCGACAACAGTGTCATTTCCGCAATAGACAGGTCAGTTTCTATACATAGCTCATCTTCTGTGCATGGTCTGCCCAGGCAGATATCTTCCAACGGCTCACAACTTTTAGGCCCTCCTGTACTTTCTTGTGTTGCTGTTGTTGTAGGCGAGCACTATATTGGTCCTACTAGTGCAGTTCGAGTCCCGGTGTGCATTTCAGATGCTCCTATTGGTTCTAACGTCTTATCTCAACCTGACTCTGTTCGTGTTAGACATCTTGCATTAGAGGGTACTCTTTCCAGTGTTCGTGAGGACCATGTTATCACGGCCCTAGTAATCAACGTTACTGGTGCTCCCATCACACTCTCTTCTGGTATTCATTTCGGTTCTTTTGATGTCGTTGATGTTAACACTGTCCAGGATTCACCTCTTATCACAGCAACTTCTATTAAATCGTCTACACATTCAAATGACACAGCTCATTTAGCCTCTCAGTATGTGACATATGTTGGTAACATTGATTTTCCTGAAGTTAGAGACCGCCTCATTGAACTGTGACATATCGTCAAACTCTGGCTTTACCTGTGGAACGTATTGTCCATAGCATTGATATTAAATCAGGGGTGTGTCCAGTCTACGTACCTTCTCACAGGTTGGCTTATTCTCGTAGACTTGTAGTTCAGTGTCTAGTTGACGAGTTGTTGAGTGAGGGTGTAAGCCAAGAGTCTCGTTCCGAGTGGACCTCCCCGCTCCTTTTTGTGCCCAAGAAGAATAGATCTTTTCGCCCTATTGTGGATTATAGGCGTGACAACGATGTCACAATTCCAGATTATTACCCTTTGCCTGTGTTGAGTGATCTTCTTCAGTCAGGATCAGGTATCACAGTGTTCACCACCTTGGATCTAAAGGCTGGCTTTTAGCAGACTCCTTTGGAAGAAAAGTCTCGTAAGATCATGGGTTTCTCGACTCCGTCAGGTCATTATGAATAGCTCCCTTGGCCCATGGGATTGCGGAATGCTACTTTAACATACCAGAGCCTTATTAACTTAATTTTTCATGGGTTAGAGGGTAATGGACTTCTTGTGTTTCTGGATTACTTGATTCTAGTTTCCAAGGATGTGGAAAGTCACTTCCATAAATTGTCCTTCCTCTTGCAACGATTTGCTGAAGCTGGGTTAAAGCTCAATTTACTCAAATGTTCATTTTTTAAGTCCAGCATCCAATTCTTAGGTCATGTGGGAGGCAAAGATGGCATTCATACTACAGATGATATGATCAAAGCTGTTAGAATATTTCCTACACCTTAGATGGTTGACGAAGTACGCTCTTCCCTAGGCTTGGCAGTATACTAATCGTGTTGTTGTAAAATACTTTGCTTCCATTTTATCACCACTTACTCGTCCCCTCAAAAAGAATACTTCCTTCCAGTGACATGATGCTCGTCAGAAAATATTTGACTCCTTGAAGCATGCACTTACTCAGGCGCCTGTGTTGGAATTCTTTCTTTTACACTTGCACTAATGCTTCTGGTTTAGGTATTGGAGCTGTCCTAATGCAGCAAGTAGATGGTCGTCGTCCACATACCATTGCATGTGCTAGCTGCATACTCTGTCATGCTAAGTCTCGCTACTCAGTTACACATCTGGAAGCTTTAGAAGTGGTGTGGGCTCGAGAGTATTTTCGTGACATCATCTTTGGTTAACCTATTGCAGCTTACACAGACCACATTGCTTTCATACAACTTTTCAAGTGCACAAATCTTTCAGGCCGTCTAGCCAGACGGTTTCTCACTACTGATGAGTTCAATCTAGCTCTAAAGCATATCCCAGGACGTGTAAACAACGTTGTTGATGCGCTTTCACGAAATTACTGCTGGTACAGTAATTCACAGCGTCTCCCTGCGAGATTTAGCCAAAGGTCAACATAAGGACCCTGTTTGGTCTGCTGTCATAACCCCTTAGAATCTCTTTACATTGCTAACCACAAAAATACAAACAAGAGAACTGGTGACTTGAAATGGACAAAAACCACCGCGTCACTTGCACTCCAAGAATGGCTTCCCAGACCCCCGACTCTAAGTAGATACCTTTTTCTCACCACTTCTGCCTACCCTTTCCAACTTTCTTCCTTTTACTTTGACGATTATTCTTATACCATGCTACTATATTTTATTTCACATGCTACCAAATCACGTATCCTCCATTATTTCTACTTTGTTCCTTCTCTACTTAACATTTTCAGCATTATCTTTATCACATGACTGTTATTTTTCTATTCTTTTAATCATTATTATTTGTTATATTATCATTATTATTGATCATTATATATTTTCATTGTTATTATTACTATTAGTATCATCATCATTATCATCATCATCATCATCATCATCATCATCATCATCATCATCATCATTATCATCATTATTATTATTATTATTATTATTATTATTATTATTATTATTATTATTATTATGTTGTGGATGGTGTGTGGAACAAGAAGGACAGGACGAAATAGAAGGAAGGGTAGTGAATGGTGGGATGAGGAAACAAAGAAGGTTGTAGAAGAGAAGAAGCGAGCTTTCACAGATTGGTTACAAAATAGGACGAGGGAGTCATATGAGAGGTACAAAGAAAAGAAGAGAGAAGTAAATCAAAAGGTAAAGGTTGCAAAGAGGAGAGCAGATGTGAAATGGGGTAAGAGTTTGACAGAAAATTTTGAAAGTAATAAAAAGATGTTTTGGAAAGAAATTAAGAGAGGAAGAGGAGGCGAATCAAGTAGAGAAGAAAAGGTAAAAGGTGCAGATGGAGAGATGATAATGGAAGAGAAGGCAGTAAGGGGAAGATGGGCAGAATATTTTAGGGAGTTGCTAAATGTGAAGGAGGATA